>NC_084596.1:42996491-43293991 GCF_033807715.1 Cololabis saira | reverse complement strand
CTCCCATGTAAACAATAGTTCCTGTTGTCATGGTTGCCCATCATAACGGTTGTTCAGATGTCTAAATGACCAGCAGAAATCCTTTAAGCAATATAACATCAGTGTGCACCACTCTTTAACCACTACAGTGGCCACGGTTACATGATGTTTTTTAATTTGGAATTAATTATTCCAAATTAAATAATTCCGAATTAAACTATTTTCCTTCAAGTTTACATGGAAATAGTCATTCTGAATTGAGGTTTACATGGAAAACACGTTTGATCGGCTTTATCTAATTCCTCTTAAGGTCTGGGGGTTGGATAGGGGGGCGGACCGGAAGTTACGACTACCGGAAGAAAAACAAACTTACTTGATTAGCAAGAACATGGAGGAACACATTATTAGGGCCCGAGCACTTCCAGTGCGAAGGCCCTATTGTATCTGTAGGAATTTTTCTTTCTTTCTTTCTTTTCCTTCCGACGAAAGGAGGGCCTTTTTTCCTCCTAAACATGCCCCAAAAGTCACCAAATTTTGCACCAAGCCAGGCCTGGTGAAAAATCTGATATTTCATGGTTTGCATTAATGGGCGTGGCCTAACGGCTCAACAGCGCCCTCTAGAAAACTTTGTGCCTCAAGCCCCACAATACGGTTTGACGTACATGCACGAAAATCGGTGCACACCTGTATCATGTCACAACTTAAAGAAAGGTCTCTTGGCGCCATGGCCGAAACCCAACCGGAAGTCGGCCATTTTGAATTAATAGTGTAATTTTGGCTAAATTTATGTCATTTCTTCAGCCGCTTCAGAGCCCGAACGTGCACCCAGGTGTGTTATACATCAAAATGTGCGTCTCCATCCTGCGACAACACGCAAGCATTACTATTCTTAGTTAAAAGCGTTACCGTGGCGACGATAGATGCCAAAAAGCGCGCCCCCCCTTCATCTGATTGGTCCATATTTGATCCTATTTGTTCCTACTTTCTGCCATAACTTTTGAATGGTTTGACATAAAGACTCGTGGGTGGTGTCATCGGACTCGGTTTTGAGTATTTGACCTGCATTGGCCTGAATTAGCCCCGCTCCTTCTTCTGATTGGTCGATATCTGATAGTTCCTACTTTCTGCCATAACTTTGGAATTGGTTGGATATAGAGAGTCGTGGGTTGTTTCATCCACTAAATGTCCAGTCCTGAAAAATCTACATACAAGTCATACAAGCTTCTACTGCAGCCTGAACGTGCACAATGGTGGAGGACCGTTCATCGCTGCTTGCAGCTTTAATTGTTGTTTTGGATTTGTTTTGATTTTATTTTTGAAGCAGCAGCACGACAACATCATGTCGATGATTTTCTTTGGTGTGCTGAGGAGGAAGGAGATAGAAGACCGTGCTTTGGCACGACCATCGTTTACTGCGTGCTGCATCTTGAAACTTTGTTTGGAAAACCAGCCCAGCGCGGAATATAAGTGTCATGGAGACAGACGGGCGAGGGAACGAGCAGAAAGAAAGACCGTAATTAATTTAAAGTAGAATGAGTGTATACATGATCTGGAATTATTCTATTCGGATTTAAAATCGGAATAAACCAGCCACTTACTTCGGAATGGCCATTTTCATTAGGAATTATGTGTTTACATGGTAATTTCTAGTCATTTTAAATCGGATTTAATTTAAGTTCTGAATTAAAGAGGAATTAAACTTCCCATGTAGATGCACTGTATGTGTAAGTTGTTCACTTGTAAGCACTAGTCACTAGTCACAGATCCAGGTAAGTGAGTTTCATGTTCCACCACTGTCTTTAACTCTAAAATTGTTCCTTATGGCTCTGTTTTGCTAATCTCAAATTGCCCTCTACTATATGTAAGAGCAGAGGCTGTCGGGAGTTTTCCATACACAGTGGCCTAAATCCATCCTAAATGAAAGGAAACATTTGACAGAATAAAATCATATTGAAGATACGGTGTAGCACTTGTATCAGTGGAAGAGTATTAGGGCCAGGCAGGAGAAAAAATATTGGAGAGGGGAAGATTTTTTTTTATTGTGCACTTCGAGAAGAAAGTTGAAATGTCGAGATTAATGTTGAAATACAATTTCAAGAATAAAGTCGAAATTTCGTGAATAAAGTTGAAATTTCGCCTTTTTTCTCAATATTTAAACATTATTCACGAAATTTTGACTTTTTTCTCAACATTTTGAATTTTTTCTCAAAATTGTACTTTAACATTAATCTCAACATTTCGACTTTTTTCTCGACATTTCAACTTTTTTCTCAAAATTGTACTTCAACATTACGACTTTTTTCTAAACATTTCGACTTTTTTCTAGAAAAATTGTACTTCAACATTAATCTCGATATTTTGACTTTTTTCTCAAAGTGCATAATGAAAAAAAAATCTTCCTCCCCTAAAATATAATTTTTTTTTTCTCTCCTGCCTGGCCCTAATAATCTTCCGGTAAACTCTTTTATAAAAGGCATTTTTTTGGAAGAGGACATCAATTTAAATATATTTTCCATTGTCTATTTGGTTCTTGCTCGATCTATAAAATGTAATCAGCATTTATATCTATCCTTCAGCTCCAAAAACGTACCTAAGGGATTGCGGTGTGTGACAGAAGAATGATTAATGAGCAGCAGCAAAATGCTAAAAACATGCCCAGTGCCGTCCAGCTCCCCTGGAGTTGTCCTGTTCTGTAAACCTTGGCTTACTCCTGAGTCAAACAAGCATCATCTTCTCTCTCACAGGGTCAAGTAACCCCTCAGATCTTCACTACTTCACCTGTCCTAGAGAAAGTACTGAATGAGGTCTATTTTATTTTTAGTGAAGGAAAGGGACCTAGTTGTTTGGTTTCATATCACTGAAATGTATTATTTAAGGAAAAGCACGCAGGGTGAAAGCTGCTCTACTCTGTTACTAAGGGAACATTATGCATCTGTCAGCAGATACCAGAAGTTGGAGTCTTGGTTACTTTTTGTATATGCTTAATAACAGACACCAACAATAGAAAACGGTTCAAAATGTCACCAATTAGTTGGTAATTAAAAGCAAATGCTTGAGATGAAATGCTGGCATTTAATTTAAAAGCAGTGTTCCAAATTATGCGTGAAGAAGTTAAAATGTGCCCTCTGCAATTCTCCACTTTGAAAGTTGTAGACTCAGATGAGGAAACTTAGTCTTCCTCTACATGGTCTTTTTTTAACCCCTTTCTAAACCCAACCCTTCCAAATAGGCCCCTTGTCACACTGGAGGCAAGGTAATTACCCATAAAAACTGTACAGCGACATTTACCCCGACAGCATCTTCCCCATACACAAGCCTTATTAAGTTGAGTTAAGACACTTGGGTTCTGCACTGGGACTGAGAAGCTGCTATTTAGTTGGAGTGTTAGGTCAATTTGGTAGCTACACACTAAGTTGATGTCGAGGAAGATAAAGTGCAAATGCGGTTATAAGGTTCATCATAAGTGATCTGTGTTATGTTGAAGTCACAGTCAAATTCCTCTGATTGTATCATGACTATTATATTCATTTTATCTGGTATAAGCTGTTGACCCATATTATCACACAAACTCTGTATTTCAGGTGCCCCATATATCCTCCAAGTCTTATCTCTTCATCCTTAACTGAGATTTATGCTTTTTTACATTTGGAAATTCCTGGGAAATACCTTGCAATAGGATCATAACAGCCACAATGTAATGTTCTTAAATGCCACCATTGAGGTATTGACGTTCACACATTTGGTAATGACATATATGGGGACTACATGGGCATCACACATGAACAAGACAATAGGCAGCATAATTAGGGCCCGAGCACTTACAGTACGAAGGCCCTATTGTGTTTGTAGGAATGTATTTTTTTCTTCTAGTTTTTTTTTCTCGTTTTTATTTTCCAACGAAATGAAGGCCTTTTTTCCCTCTAAACGTGCCCCAAAAAAGTCCCCAAATTTTGGCCTGGCGAAAAATGTGATATTTAATGGTTTGCATTAATGGGCGTGGCCTAACGGCTCAACAGCGCCCCCTAGAAAACTTTGTGCCTCAAGCCCCACAATACGGTTTGACGTACATGCACGGAAATCGGTACACACCTGTATCATGTCCCAACTTAAAGAAAAGTCTCCTGGTGCCATGGCTGAAACTGAAGAGGAAGTCGGACATTTTGAATTAATCGTGTAATTTTGGCGCAATGTATGCCATTCCTTCGGCCGCTTCTTCGCCCGAACCGTAACGTGCACCCAGGTGTGTTATACATCAAAATGTGCGTCTCCATCCTGTGACGAGGCACATTACTTTTCTCAGTCAAAAGCGTTACCGTGGCGACGATAGACGCCAAAAAGTGCACCCCCCTTGATCTGATTGGTCCATATTTGATAGTTCCTACTTTCTGCCATAACTTTTGAATGGTTTGACATAAAGACTTGTGGGTGGTGTCATCGGACTCTGTTTTGAGTCCTTGAATATGATTGGTGCAAATTAGCCCCGCCCCTTCTTCTGATCGGTCGATATCTGATAGTTCCTACTTTCTGCCATAACTTTTGAATGGTTTAACATAGAGAGTCGTGGGTGGTTTCATCCACTAAATGTCCAGAGCTGAAGAATCTACATGCAAGTCATACAAGCTTCCACTGCAGCACGCCTCTTTTTTAATCTCACCTAAAAACTGCTGAGAAAAGCTCTCAACTTGAGGTGTTTTTCTTTAAATTCATTACATCAATGTGGCAGATCAAAAGATTCATATATAACAAAAAAAAGTGCCTTTATAAAGATATTTATTTATTTTTTAACAGACTTGAACAGATGCGGTCCTAAACATTTACATCCACTTGACAAGAACATTGGCCAGCCTCTCGGTCGCAGACAGACTCTTCTCCAGTCTAGTGTGGGCAACAGCGTTGCTGTGGTAACATCTACAGGTCTGACCAAGTTAAATGTAAGACTTATAACATTTTCAAACAAAATTTAAGACCAAAAAGTAAATTTTAAATCATTTGTCGCTAAATTTACGTTTACTCATATTTGCTTGCCGGGTCTCGAGACTACGCAGACTAAGAAATCCAGAGGTCAAGGTTGCCAGATCTGGCTGACAGGTTCCAGCCCAAACGCGATGTAAAACCCACTCAAATAATGAAAAACCAGCCCAAATCATACATTCTATATGATAAAATTATTGAATGCGTAAAAAATTTCAAGTCATAACCAAATTAAGCACCACTAAATAACCCCAAAAAAGTTCAGTGTCCAAACAAAGACGACATTTAACTTGAGTAGATTAAAGCAGATAAAATATCAGTGAGTTTATTGTGTCATGGCAACTTTTTTTATATATATATATATATATATATATATATATATATATATATATATATATATATATATATATATATATATATATAAACTGTGTTTTAAGCTCCTAAATCAAAATGATCTTTTGTTCCACCTTTTCTTGGCTCTTTACCTTTTTGCTTCCCCTGTCCTCCCTTTCCCTTTCCCCTTCTCTCCTCTTTCTTCTACTGCTCACATCCCCCAACTTTCAACATTTGATTTATCTGCATGTTGGTTGCGCTATTTAATGATGTAAGTTTATACTTTTAAAGAAGGATTTGCTTATTTCAGCTAAACAGCACCAAATAACATTGTGCACACATTGTAACAGCATTATTCTGTCTTTGACATGGGTAAAAGGAAACCTGCATGAGGAGAGAAGTTTATAATTTAGTGCCTTGTATTGTGTTACTTGTCATCTGATTATTATAAACACGTTTAGTCCAAACCAAAGTATTTACCCTTTCCCTTTTCTGTGATTCTGTGATTTCTGTGTGTTACAGTTTAGGCAGATTTTAAGAAATATATGCCACCATATGTGCTGTGTGTAGCTTTATGGATTCTATGGTTTAATTTGATATCATATTGGAAAATTCAGAATTGAATCTTTCAAATAATTTCAACAAAACGTAACCCAAAACTAAGTCTTCTCATACCGTGACACAGGTGAGGAATCAGTGTGTGTAATAGGTTTATCCTGCCATAATGTCTATATTACATTCTCTCCCAACTGGAAGGAGCACGAGATTAAGGTGTCACATGGTATTACTGCTATTCAAGGTTCTTAAATGAATGATGAGTGCTGTGTACACAGTAGAATAGAATAAATGAGTGGTCCAAGCACCAAATTCATAGTGTTAGGTACAATTAAATAAAATAAATAAAATAAACCACCAACATGTTAGAGTCAAAAAGGAAAAGAGATGAGAGCTTAAAGACGGTGTATGCAGATTACTGATGTACAACGCCAAATTAGGGTCAAACTAAGACAAAAAAAGGGGAAATTACGAGAATAAAGTCGTGATATTACGAGAATAAAGTCGTGATATTACGAGAATAAAGTCGTGATATTACGAGAATAAAGTCGTGATATTACGAGAATAAAGACGTAATTCATGAGAACTCTAACAGGAAGAGCTTCTTCTCCCTGTGTTAAAATGAGGAATATTGAGTATCTTGTGAAGTTATATTTTGGTATCGGTTTCACAAATAAGGAAATTATCAGTATAAGGACTTTAAAACGATTGTGCAAACGACTGCTTCTATTTTGAAGAAGGAACCACACAAACTTGGAAGGAATTGCGTCTTTTGTGGAAGAGGAAAATCTTTATGATCATCTTCATTGTTTCCTGAGAAACAACAAAACCTCTTTTAATGGCAGCAGATGGAACCACTACTATACTATACTATACTATACTATATTATACTATACTATACCAGACAGCTCCTCTTCCACAAAAGACGTATGTGCTCTTCCTGTTAGAGATCTCATAAATTACCACTTTATTCTCATATTATGACTTTATTCTCGTAATTTACAATTTTTTTCTTCTGTCTTAGTTTGGCCCTAATACTTCGTCGTACTGATGGAATGAACAAGGTAATTTTAATCTTTTGTATTATTATGCCCCCCGCACCCCGCCCCCCCACCACAACCCAACCCCCTACCCATCACATTGATCATTTGTTCCACCTCCTCTCAGCCCTTTGCCTCAATCTTTCCTCTTTCTTCCTTCTTTCACATCAATGCCGCCCTCCCATCTGACACCGACCTTGACGGGAGAGCCACTGCTAATACGGCGGAATAATTAAAGGAGGCCTGCACGAGGTGCAATGTCATAAATCATACAATTTTGCAGTGCACAGGCCTGATACATGGGCCCACCCCACGTTTGATTAGAACATGTGTGTCACTTGGACCCAGTGCTTTGAATGCTTGGCACACAGCCCATCGTGATATGATACGGGGAAGGAGAATATATCTGGTGTGATGGGTGGCTGAAGAGAGGTGGGGAGGAAAAGCTGTCACATAATAGATTTTGAGAGACGGATCATGATGCCGCTCAGCATTCTGTGGTGCACTGTCAGGTGTCAAATTAAGTGCAGGGAACACCTTTGCCGTTGTCCCCAACTTACAGCAAATAGACACTCTGCAGTCTAACCAAATGAACCCAAACGAATACTGGTTCCGACTTAATTCTTGATTTTTGGAGATGATTAATAAGATGTATGTTACAAACGTGGCAACATTCTTGCAACATGCAGTGTGGTAACATGCCATATACAGTACTTTTTCTTCCTTCCTGCACCACCAATCTTTGCATCACAACTCTCGACGGGGATATTTCCATCCAGAATCTGTATGTTCCCCAGTTTCCTCGCGATTTAAAAAGAAACCAAACATATTAGGGCATACTCACAGAAGGCAATTTGTGCTGGGCCATGCTGATTAGAGAAAAGCCAGTATCATTCCTCTGCTGGCCTAAAATCACAATATTCCAGTCTCTATCATGCCTGAGCATAAGTGCCACTTGTATGTAAGTCAGTGCTTATTTTGAATTTTTGTGGTCATATTTAGCCCTCTCATATTATGATGCAACTATGTATCAAACTATTTTCGCACGGAACTGTTGCATCTATGTTGTGTTTTAAGCTGCGTTCGCAGTCATATCGATATACATCTACAACAGTGCTTTGCCAAAGCACACTTCTTCCAGCCATGTTGGAGACCAGAGGGGTATTCCAGGAAGCGGCTTTAGTGAAAAGCCTGAGTTTGTTAAGCCTGAGATGAGGGAAATCCGGAGTTTTCAGTTCCAGAAAGCGAGTTAACTAAAAAGTTTTTTTGCAAATGGGAGTTTCCTCTACAACTGCGACGCAGAACACATTGGCAAAGCAACTGTGTGTGGAGCCGTGAGGAAAGTTTGCCTTGCACTGAAACGCCTACTGCACATATTTCTAGTGTTCCCTGGGCACAAACCTCTTAGGGCCATCAAAGAGGAATTCCACAGGATTGCAGGTGAGTGATATAGAAATAATTCTGTTGAAGGTGATGATATTTCAATTGATATTCTGTTAATGACATTTTGCTGCTACCTCTGTGTGATAGGCTGCATTGATGGGACACATATTCCCATCACTGCTCCTTCCATCAATGAAGTAGACTATATGAATAGGAAGTCCTTCCACAGCATTAATGTGCAGGTAAATTGACTACTGTCTTACAGTAACAGAGACTATACATCACAATATACTGCGACTAACGTCTCATTCTCTGCACTGCCAAGATCATGTGTGATGCTGCGAACATCACTAATGTTGAAGCCAAGTGGCCCGGCTCCGTGCATGACTCACGCATATATCGTGAGTGTACCCTGAGCAACAGATTTGCACATGGTAAGTAAAGCTTTGTCCAAATATCATTCCCTTGTCTCCCTCTTTTAACACACTCAAAATGTATTCACTATATAATTACAGGAGAGTTTGATGGCTACCTGCTTGGGGACAGAGGGTACCCATGCATTCCCTCTCTTTTGACCCCTTACCCTGACCCTGAGCCGGGCCCCCAACAACGGTCCAATGTGGCCCACTGCAGGACTAGAGCCCGGGTAGAAATGACATTAGGCATTTTAAAATCCCGGTTCCAGTGCCTGCGTAGACTCAGGGTATCCCCAGAGCGGGCTTGTGACATAGTGGCATGTAGTGTTCTCCATAATGTTGCCACTATTAGAGGAGAGCAACACCCTGCCGTACCAATGGATGACCCCGAGGAAGACCAGCCCATCCACCCTGCACATGTCCAGGATGGAAGAGCGGTCCAAGACATAATCTGCCAGAACCATTTCAGGCATTAAGCTACAACTGTGAAATAAATACAACATTTCAACAACTTTTTATTTCTTCTTTATTTCCTACAAATACAAATGCAACAGTCAGTATTCATAGGCCTATATTATTCCAACAATCAACATATTTCACCTGTGCCCATTCACCCACCTCTAATCTGTGTTCGAGTATTTCTATTTCCACATCTGCTTTCTGATCTTCCGGTCCAAATATGACATTTCCTTGTCCGTTTTTGCCATATTTTTTTTTTTTAAATCAGATGCCTTCTGTAAAGCTCCTTTACTGGTAACTGTGGAACCAGATGACATAAGGATGACATTAAATTCTGCAGTTACATGCAGAAGTACCCTGGTATATTTACTGATCATCTCACTGTGTCAATCTGTGCTGCAGAGGTTGATGGAGCCTCCTCCTGGTAGTGGCCAGCCACGCTCTGTTACAAAGGATAAGAATGTGCAGGTTGTTTCATTATTTATTCACATCACTTCAGTGCACATGTCAAACTCCAACTTCCACACAGGAATGTCAAGAAATGTGAATGGTAAGGCCCAATCCCAATTCTCCTTCACTCGCCCTTCTTTTCTTCCCTACCCCCTAAAAAAAGAAGGGAGATTTTAGGGCACTTGGCCCAGGTGCCTGTCCCAATTCTCCCCCTACCCCTCGTTTATCCCTACCCTGATCAGGAAGCAGAGAGCCAAAAGCTGTTTTAATTTAAGCTGTAGCGCTGTTAATATGCCACTTTAAGTTTTAATATTTTTTCCAGGCGTAAAAGTAACCTTTAAGATCCCCAACCTGGGCTCAGTTTACCCAAATAACACCTGTTAAGAAATTTGACCCGATGTTTTTGGGATTTCTGCCTGACTGCCGGCTCCGGTGCGCATCGCCGCGCAACCTACGCCGTAAGCTCTGCGTCGATTTAACGCGGAACCGTGGTTTCGTAAGCGACTGCATAGTTCTCATATCGTGCATATGTGTAAATAGTTTTGTACTTGTGCGGTTTTACTCACTTTGAGATACTTTTAAAATGTCTAATAAAACTTGTTAAACAGTTTTCTCTTCTGGCGTTTCTCAAAGTAAGGTAATGTCTCAAATTATAAACTGAACAACGAGATCAATAGTAAAATAAGGATAGTGAGAGAATCTGCAGTAAAAAAGGCTTTATTTGCTATTTTCAGTCAAATATAATTTGTTCATTCCTTTTAAAAAGAAAAAAATGCACGCAAAACAAAGAAAGGTGCTGTTCCCTATAAAAAATAAATTTTGCACAGAAATATTTACAAAAAAAAAAAAGTTTGCAGTGTTTGCTACTACTGCTGATGAGGTGTCTGGTCCACCATTTTCTCCAAAAGGTTTAGGAACCTGTCCATGTGTTCTTCAGTCTTCTGACACCGTCTGTCTTCTTTGGCGGCCTCAGCTTGAAGGAAGTCCAGCACAGGGTTTCTTTTTTTTTGGGGATCGGGGGGAAAGTGGACCTGATGCCTGAAGCTTCCAGCTTCCTCTTCCAGCTGGTGAGGCAGAGCTTGAGGCTGATGTGCTGGCGTCTTCCAAAGTGTTCTGAGATAAAAAAAAGATGGATACACATGTTGATTACACACATGACTGGACTATCATACACACCCACAACATCATACCAGGTTCATTTTCACTGTATAAATAAAAATTACCTCTGTGCTTTCCTCTGAATTTGTCAGAGAGGCCACCGGTGAGGATGGAGGGTCGATTATGTTCTGAAAAGAAAATAACAGTTAGATCTTCAGGTACTGTAGTGTCTTATTATCACTCACAATCAGGAGGAACCACCGGTCGTAGCACAAGCTAGCTATAGGAAGAAGGACTGGGGAATAAGATTGTGCTTTTTTACTGCTAAACTTACCATGAGTATTTGCGTGGGATCTTCATAAAACGCCAACAAACATGGAGGCTGGATTGAAGGTCTGGACCCCAAAACCTCATGCATATCTTCGTAGAAGAGCCATGAGGCTGCTGTGGCCTCCCCACTGTCTGTCCCGGAGCCGGTTTTGAGGTCCTGCATAAATAAGACACACACAATTTACAGAAGATTATTAAATACTTTACATGGATTTTCTTTTGTTAAGCATCATCTCTTCAGCAGATAATATTACTTACCATAACCATTGCTTACCTTATATTTCTTTTTAAGGTTTTCCCATTTTTTCCCAAACTTGTGCTGTGGTCACCTTTCCCTCCAGTTCCAGCTCTTTGATGAGTTTCCTGTAACAGAAAACAGTGATGAATAGTAGTTATACCATGGTTAAGGACCCCATCACAGATCGGCAAGCAGATAGCTATAGATCACTCACTCCCACAGTGGTTTAGCAGCATATTTCTTCTTTGTGAAATTATCCTTGTTGGTAGTCCTAAACCTTATTAGGTGTCGGACCTGATCCGGAGTCCCTGGAATGAAATGTGATTACTGCAATGCACAAACATCCTCGTTAAAAAAAAACGTTTGGACTATGATAATAAGGCAGCAAGCAACGTTATTACTTTGTAACGAACGTGGCTTCTGCTAGCTAGCTAGCTGAATCCCTCGATTTGAAGGGGCTATTCTCAGCCCCTAGCCCTCGATATGCCCACTCCCCCTAGGTGAAAAGAGGAATTGGGACACCACTACCTTCACGGGAACACGCAAAATTTAGGGGTAGTGAAGAAAAAACGAGAACGAGGGGGGGTATGGGGACGCACCTTGAGAACTATCAGTGGCTACCATACATAATATTGAGATGTATAGGGTCTACCTCTGTAGGCCTCTCCGAATCCCTCTCCGTGGGGGCAGACACTCTTCATCATCATCATCTCCACCATCCTGTGATGAAGACAAGCATTCTGTCTCGGTATACTTCAACAATATGTGGCAAAATCTCTGGAGTTTTGAGTACTTACAACTGCAGGGAGGTCTGTTGTAGCAGGATGTTCCACGAGACAGATAACACCATCAGTAACTGTTGGGAAAAATTAAACACCCATAACAGATGAATGAATAAAAAAAAAAATATATACACATAGACACACACACTTTTTATATATATATATATATATATAAATAAAAATACACACACACTTACAACGTATGTAAGCACTTGTGTGGGGGGTGAGTGGCTCAGATGAGCTCCCTCCATGAATGCCTTGAACCACTGGTCTTCCAGTGTTCTGGCTCAGGGCCAGATCTTCAGCAACCGTCAGTGGTGGTGGCGGTTAGGGTTAACCCGTTTTCGGGGCCTCTGCCTTCTTTCTGTTGGCTGAGCAGAACTCAACTGTTAATCAGGATAAAGCCACTATACATTGAAATGGCCACTGAATATGTATGCATGCTGAATATATCAAATATGATTAAAACTGAAGTGAGGTACAATCATAGGCCCAACCAAATTATGCCTTACCTGTCTGAATTATGTTTTTATGTTTAATCTTCAACTGCTACCAAGTGAGCTTTGTGCCTGTGGGGTTGCATCTAAATGACAATAACATTTCATTCAATACCATTCCACCATGTTTTCATCTGTAATATTATAAGACAGTGTGCTTAAATGTTAAATGAATACTGCATTCAAACTTACGCATTGACTCGGGCAGCAATTTTCTCCCACGCTAGTTTTCTCTCTTTGGCTGCTGCCGTTGTGTTACCTTTTTTCCTAAATATTCCCTCATACTCGCCATACGCATGGATTAGCACTTCTGACTCCAGTGGCGTGAAGTATGTTGCTCTTTTGTTGTCGCCGGTTGCCATGGTGAATCCTTGTATCAGGGCTCTACTGATGATGGCGCACGCGCTTAGCTCGAGCTGAACAAACTCAGAGTTGATTGAACTAACTCATAGCCGCTGTTCTGGAACCGAAAACTCAGACTTTCCTATCTCAGGTTAAGTCAACTCGGAGTTCAGGTTTAAACTTGGAACTTGTTGGACCTGCTTCCTGGAATACCCCTCAGGAATCCTGAGCCTGAGTGCCTGGGCTTGGAGCAGAGCACTTACATTGTCACGGAGTGGTTTGTTGAGGACCCAAACGCAGGAGAGCAGGAGTTCCAAAAAGCAGGATTTATTCAACACCCAAAAACCAAAAACGCTCCTGAGCAGGATCAAAAAACCAAACAGAACCATAAACAAGGAAACTGGGTAGAGCAGACGAGGAGAACATGGAGGGAGCAAACAGTACAGAGAGGAGCAGGGGAAAGACAAGACTAGATATACACAGAGGATAACGAGACACGGGTGCAGACGATCAGGGCAGATGGGAAACAGGAGGGTCAAGACAGAACTGAAACTGGGGGAAATGTCAAATCCTGACACACAGTGGCCAAATTAACCAAACTTTCTTTTTGTGATCAAATGTTTTTATTTATTTTTCATGATTTTCTTATCAACGGTGGCATCTACAATGATGTTAAACAAGCATTAACACATATTCTCAGCCCCATCCAAACCCACCCCTTCGACCTAAGCATTTGATGAAGAAAAAAAAAAGATAATGCAGAAAAACAGATACAACAAAGATAATAGAACAAAGGACAAAATAAAACAAAGGCAAAACATAATATCAAAAACTGGACAAGGATAGCTGCACCAAGGTATGTCAATTTTAAATACATATTTCAAGTTTGGCCTTAATTTGATCTGCTGCAATAAACCAAAATAAAATATTTAGTTGTTTTGCATTATGGATTGGGGCTGTAGATATTTCCAGGTAGATAATATCAAGAAAAGTTAAATACCAATGAGAGATGTTAAGTGTGTGTGGTGGTCTCCATCTTACTGCAATTATCTTTTTTGCTGCTGTTAGGCCAGCAAGCAAAATTCGTTTTTGACATAGTGAAGTATTGATTGTTGATAAATTATTTAAAATGAGTGTTTGAGGGTTTACTGGAATATTCTGTTATCGAGGATAAGGCAGTCGCAACCTGTTGCCAGACGTTTGCAACAGGTTGGCATTCCCAGACCATGTGCATGAAGGTTTCTGGTTTATTCTGAAGCATAGTGTACATAAAGAGCTAGCCAGGAACTTCATGTGGTAAAGCTTGTGAGGTGTTAAATAGCCAAATTAACCAAACTTTAGGGGTCAATTGTGCTTGGACACGATATCACAGTCTAGCATGAATGCCCCTTTCAATTGATTGGTATTTCCAAATAGACTACAGGAACACTGCAATTGTTTGTCTGTTTTGTCTATTTTGGTGCTTTTACACTAGTACCTACTCATCTCGACTCGACTCACATTGCCCTCGTTTCTTTTCAATACCCAGATCAGAAGTAGGAAGGTTGGAGAAGCTGCTGTGACGTATTTGATTGTGTGATCTAAACGAAGAAGACAACAACACTAAAGATGTAGAACCTGGAGGAGATGATAAATGTGCTGCTGGGTCTGTGGCTTGTGTTCGATATCAAGTTAAAAAATTAGAGTGAAAGAAGCGGCAACGCTTTTTTTTTTGTTTGTTTGTCTCGGCGCTGCTGAAAAGTCCGTTGGTAACCGCGAGCAGCTATGAATTGACAGAGCTCCAGGTAGATCTTTTGCGCTGCCATTGCCTGTTGAATAAAATGAACAAGAAGTCGTCAGAGTCGCTCTTTTGCTGATTTCCTCCTCCTGACTCAAACATCTGACGGCCCAGCCCCCCGACCAATCGGTGGCCTGTAGTGTGATGATGTCAGATACAGCCGACTCAGCAGCTTAGAACCTCGGCAGAATAGATGCAGAAAAGTATCTATTCTGCACGTTAGACCCCTAGCGGGAAAGAACCAAACCAAGGCGAGGCGAGTCGGACTGAGTAGGTACTAGTGGAAAAGCGCCATTTGTGGCCCTGTGGTGGAATAGAGACCTGTCCATGTCCATGCGCTCTACCACTAACCTGACAACAGCATGGCCGAACCAGTGCTGTCTCTGTGCTATGATGCATTTTGAACCCTCACTGAAAAACTTCAAAAAAATCATTTTTATACAAATAGTCACATAACTGGCTTGCAACTACCTTTTCCAGAATTTTACATACAGATGGAAGGTTGGAAATTGGCCTATAATTAGCTAAAATGTTTGTGTCAAGAAAAGTTTTTTTTAAGTAAAGGTTTAATTACTGCAACTTTGAAAACCTGTGGTACATATCGTAAGTTTAGGGATGAGTTGGTCCAGTATTGTCGTGCCAATAAGAGAAAAAACATTTTTGAATAGTCTAGTCCAGTGATTCCCTACCTGTGGGCCGCGGCCCCCTGGTGGGCTGCGAAGGTATTGCAAGTGGGCCGCCAATTCATTTCCAAAAAAGTATGATTTTTGTGGGGGGGGGTATAATTATATAAAAATATACAGAATAATGTTTTAAATGTTAAAACTCAGTTATGTTTAAAATTAAATTAAAAATGTTTAAATATTATTTTCATTATTTTGTTTTGTTTTCCTTCAAGTATGAGACATGTGACAAGCAAAGGAGTGATAGGAACTTTTGTTGTTATCGGTCGGACCACTTTGCAGCGGGACTGCATTGCACTTGACTTATTTACGTTTGATGCTGATACCTGAAACTGGAGTATAAAGATGGATAGCTGGCTAGCAACAGGGAGAATTGAAAAGTTCGGAGGTGGGCCGCGAACATTTTTGAGACATAAAAGTGGGCCCTGAGTCGGAAAAGGTTGGGAACCACTGGTCTAGTCAGGCTGGGGTCTAACATACACGTGGTTGATTTAGCTCTATTGATGACTGAGGTCAGCTCAGTCAAGTCAAGTCAAGTCAGGACCTAGGGAAGTCGCTAAAGCTGAAGAAACGCCCACAACCGCAATCAGGCCGGGTGGGCCTGATTGACATCTTCTCTAATTTTGAGGATTTTACTGTTAAGAAGCTCATAAAGTCTTCACGACTGAGAGCTGCAGGAATGCACGGCTCAACAGTTGAGTTGTGACTCTTTATCAGCCTGGTTACAGTGCTGAACAAAAAACGTGGGTTACTTTGGTTATCCTCTATCAACAATGAATGTTGTTCTGCAGTTCTGGCTTTGCGAATGGCTTTTTAAAATACCGGTACAATTAGATTATATTTCCATTCACGATTGATATCTACAGACTTACAAGAGAACCACTTCCTTTCCATTTTACTCACGTTTTGTTTCATCCACATCAGTATAACGATTGATGCACAAGGGCCGGTTGTGAAGCAACAACAGAATGTATCTAAATGTATCTTTTTTTTCTGTCACATTAGTTCCCTTTGTATTAAACTATTAATGACAGATTAATTCAATTCATGAAGCCAATACTATTGTAGAGCTGTGGCAGAAACTTGATGGACAAATCTGCTTTCGGACAACTGAAAAAAATACTGGCTTATCTCCAATAAGCAGAAACATGTTTTTGCTTCAATCTATATTCTACCAATCATCTTATTTGTTTCTTTTCTTGAGCATCTCTGCTGTTGCAAATAGCTTAATTTGAAATACCATCCAGTCGATGCCATCATGGTGCAAGTAATGAAATCAAGACATATTGTGGAACATGTTAAACATGGTCAGTCCATATGTCTGTAGAATTACATTGTAATTACACGGTTATGTTTGCATTGCTGCAAAAATATGTTTTCACAAAAAAGAAACACCTGGAAGTAGGTCTTGCAATTAATGTGGTTATTTAGCTACATTTCAGGGGGCTTGAGTGAGGATAAAAAGAGGATCCGAGGGGAAACATTTTTATCAAGGGACAAAGCAAGCAATTTCAGAATGATGTTCTGTGGTATAAAATAATGAAAAGCTTTGAGTATCTCATCATCTACAGTGTGTAATGTCATCAAAAGAATCGGAGAATCTGTAGAGATCTCTGTAAATGCCTCAAGGCTGAAAACCAGTGCCTGCAGTCTTTGAGCCCCCAAGCAGGACTGTAGGAAAAACAGTCATGACAAAAAACAGAAAAACAACTTCTGGGCCATCGACAACTACGGGTCACAGTTCCATCATGCAAAGAAGAAACCATACGTGAGCATGATCCAGAAACAGATTGAGGCGAAGAGGAAGACTGTCCTACGATATTCTTTTTTGCAAACCATCATATTATCAGGAAAGTTCATCTCCCTTGTTATCAGTTATTGATTGTTGATATATTTTGAATAATTTGATATAAAGTGGAAAATGCACAGAGATGTCATCTCTTCTGATGCAATATGATGCAATATGAGAAAGAAGCTGAAATAAATATAACATTGGAGAGCATTGACAGAAGAAATGGAAAGTAACCTCTGCCAGTATGACATCTATGAATTTCCCCCTGGTGACACATTTGTGCAGACATGGTCACACATGCCTTGGGCATAAATGTTTGAGGTGCATACAACAAAGACAGATATTCAGTACCCCATCGTGGATGCAGCTCGCTGCGATGTGAATGACAATGTGATAATATTTCATTCCAAGTTTTATAGCAACACTTGCTGCAAAAGTCAGTATTATTTATAGAGAGGTGCAGGGTAGGGGGTTGCTCTGTTCCCGTTCCTTTGTTTATCTGTTCCTGGAATGTTAAAAGGGACTTGGTAGCATTGTGAACCGGTTTGACAGTCCTGTCTTATTTTTGTGATTCAGCAAAAGGCATTCCTGATCTGGTCTAATCAGAGACAGGAAACAGTTGCTACATTGCACTCTTTTGGTTGAAGTTTTTCAAATATGTGGTACCTCCTCCCACTCACTGGTGTCAAAAATGTTCACTGCCAAATACGTTATTTAAATCTGTTGAGTGAAGAATTTTCACATAATTAAGGAAAAGGATGTGGTTTTCTTTATACCGTTTACAGAAAACTGGTTGTTATTATTAAAAAGAGGCATAATATGACATTTTGTTTTTTAAAGTTTTAATGAAATATCTGACGTGTTTTGGTCAAAATACTACTGGTATTAGGGCCATGCAGGAGAAAAAATATTTGAGAGGGGAAGATTTTTTTTTATTATATCGTGAATAAAGTTGAAATGTCGAGAAAAAAGTCGAAATGTCGAAAATAATGTTGAAATACAATTTTGAGAAAAAAGTTGAAATGTCGAGATTAATGTTGAAATACAATTTCAAGAATAAAGTTGAAATTTTGTGAATAAAGTTGAAATTTTGACTTTTTTCTCAACATTTCGACTTTTTTCGCCGTAACTAACTAACTAACTAACTAACCTTGGAGTGGAACGTTAAGGGTACGTTTCTGAAGTTATGCAACTGCATATGTGTGATATGTGTTTCAAATCAATATCGTCATCAAATTTTTACTTTTTCTCAACATTTCGACTTTTTTCTCGAAGTGCATAATGAAAAAAAAATCTTCCTCCTCTAAAATATTATTTTTATTTTTCTCCTGCCTGGCCCTAATACTATGTTTTTATTAATAGATTTTTTCAAAATCATAACACATACACAACAACCTTTTTTTTAACTGTTAGTTTTTCGTTGATTTTGGCAGATAAAATTAGGATTTACATCAGTACAGCAGAGTAGCTCCCTTTCCAGTTTTTTCTTTTCTGCAGTTTCAGCCAGCATGTGGACCCAAGCCGAGGTGACTGATACTGCAGAAAAGAAAGATTTGCATAAGAACAATGTTAAATATGTATTCAAACTAAGCATTATTATAAGTATTATAACAGGAATTGATCCTTCAAAGAGACTGTAGTGTAGGAGGTGTTTAGTCATTTTGGTTTTTAATTAGTGCTCATACCCAGTCTACAAATATGCCCCCTTTATATTCTAAAGATTAGCAGGAAGCTTTTTTGTGTGTTTTTTTTTTGTTTAACACATGATGTTGGCTCTGATGGACTGATGACCTCTTCCAGGGTAAACCTGTACTTTTACCTTATATGAAGAAAGCTAGGATAGGCTCCCTGCAACCCTGAACTGGAAAAGCAGGTTTAATGCATAGATGGGTGAATGGATGGATGGATGTGATCTTGGACACTGGTAAAGATTTCCATGAACATCGGCCCACAGCAAGAATCAGCTTGACCTAACTGAGCAATCAATTACTCAATCAATCTTTATTTCTATAGAGCTTTTTGCAGATAAAATAACAAAGTGCATTACAATAAAATGCGCAGTAAACTAAAATGAAACTAAAATGAAATTAATTAAAACACAAAGGCTAAGGTCTAAATTTCCCAGAATGCTTTACGTCATCATTTGCAGACTGAATCAAACAAAAAAACATGGCGGACATTTCTTATTTTTTAGTGAATAAAATCAATATTTTGAGTTAGTTTCTGCATAAAAATACATGTTTTGATTACATTTCTAGCGAGAAATATATATTTTACTTTCATAATATTCACTCAGTGAACGTACATAATCACTCGCTTCCCCGTTGTTGCGAAGTCTTTTCAAACCTCGCCAGAATAAAGGCTGATTTATGGTTCCGCGTTACACCAACGCAGAGCCTACGCCGTAGGTTACGCGGCGACGCGCGCCATACGGCGTCGCCGCGTAACCTACGCCGTAGGCTCTGCGTTGATTTAACGCAGAACCATAAACCAGCTCCCGAGCCGGCAGCTCTTCTCATCCCCGAATACATTGGAGCAAATTTCTTAACAGGCGTTATTGAGCCCAGGTTGTGGATCTTAACGGTTACTTTTACGCCTGAAAAAATATTAAAACTTAATAAAGTGGCATATTAACAGCGCTACAGCTGAAATTAAAACAGCTTTTAGCTCTGGGCTTCCTGATATGGTGTGACGTTTGTGCAAACGTAACTACGCAGTCGCTTACGTACCCGAACGTAAACCACGCAGTGATGTAGCAAGTGGTGTCCCACTCCCTAGGGAAGATTACAAGGGCCCTACGCCTTGTGGCTTCATTTTTAGGGCTAGTGGTAGAAAGTAGGGTTAACATTGGGATTGGCCCGAAGTCTAGAAGAAATAAAATAATGTAAAATAATTTCCAAATCAGCGCATGAAACAATATTCTTTAGTTTTGAAATGTTCCTCAGATGATAAAAGCTATTTTTTGGTGAATTCTCCTGAATGTGTCTCAGAGGAGAGAGATGAGTCAAACTGCACCCCCAGGTTCCTGTTGCTCGACTGATGCCCTGAGCAAAATCACTGGGAGCCTGAAGCTACAGTGGATTATTTTGGACACTTCCACAAGCAGAATAAGTGGATTCACTTCCACCAAGGACCCACAAGGTCGCTCATCCTTGCATGCCCGACTGCAACCAATCTTATGAGTGATCGTGGGTCCCAGCAGAGCCCTGCTAGTCCTCTTTTCAGCCCCAGCAGCACTCATTTCAGATCCCTTTTCTGTGTGATAGTGAAGACTGTTACTGGGCAGAGTTGAGCCTAAAGATGAGACTCTATTTACCTGCTGGTCTTCTGTACATACTTCTCCTCACCTATGGTCCCGAATTGTGGGTAATGACCAAACAAAGGGTCATTAGGGAGACTCAGTGACTACGTTTGCATGCAATTAAAATTCGGGTTAAGGTCAATATTCCGGTTACTGAAACATTCGGAATAATCTGTTTACATCCGTGAGCAAACAGTGTTATCGCTGTATACATGGTAATTGTAATAATTTGGGAAATCTGGATCAAACCAGCGACGCACAGAGAACGTCATGGCGCAATTCCCGTCATTTCTGCTTCTTCTTCCTGTATCCAAATCCAAAACAACAACAATTTAAGCTGCAAGCAGCGACGAACAGGCCCTCGCGCGTGCAATGTTTACCAATAAAGGTGAAGGAGTCAAAAGCGAGTCCGATGACACCACCCACGACTCTGTATGTCAAACCATTCAAAAGTTATGGCAGAAAGTAGGAACTATCAAATATGGACCAATTAGATGAAGGGGGGGGCGCGCTTTTTGGCGTCTATCGTCGCCACGGTAACGCTTTTGACTGAGAAAAGCAATGCCCATCGTCGCAGGATGGAGACGCACATTTCGATGTATAACACACCTGGGTGCACGTTACGGATCGGGCCGATTTCAGCGTCTTCCAGCGGAGCTTGATCTGGTCTGGCGTTCATACAAATCCTGCTTCGCACAACTTTTCAAATCTCACTATCCCGGTACTTTCTACCGTCTACAAATGCCAAAATGTTCATATCATTCATTACATTTCTGAAGTGATTCGTCTCCTCCTGGTCTTACGTTTCTCCATGTTTATAAGAACTTCCTAGACTCAAAAGACCAGGATTCCTTGCGAGAGGAACATAAATTCATGTTCCGTTTGATGGGGAAATCCCATTAGGCGTTTACATGACCAAATATTCAGGTTAGAAAAGGAGTAACCCAGGGATCATTTGGGGGTTTTTAAAAACCAGAATGAGCAAATTCCGGTTATTCAAAAGGGGTTATTGGTGTTTACATGGCCGTGCGCAACTGGGTTATTGCTAATATTCCGGTTAGAAAAGGGTTATTGATGCATGGAAACGTAGTCAGTGGCTGGTGCAGAGAATGGATGTGGAGCTGGTGGAGCCAGTGAGATGGACTTTCCAGCCTTTTTTGCTTATACTGCTGCACTCTGTGACCCAAACTTTGATAATGGGAGTTTATTGGGTGGAGGGATGGATACTGAGAAAAGGCCAGATATTACTGCTAACATTCATAGTTGCAACTGCTCACAAGGGCATCATGACAATGTTTGGCCAGGTTTTAGATAAAAGCAAGTGAGAAAAAAAACTGAAGTCATTTTCTCATTGAAAACATTGAATTATTTTAATTTGAATCAGCTAACTTAAAGAAAATCAATGACAGCATGGAACCTTCTTTGTGTCTCATACAACTAGGTCTTGAAGGTCAGCTGACAACCACGTAGAAAGCTTTTTTCTTTAACCTTCTCCATATACAAAAACATACTTTGATAGCAGTTCTTATCAATTTACACATGGAAATTCAGTCAGATATCAGTCTGATGAAAAATTCAGCAGAGTGATAAAGAAGAAAAGTACAGATATTAAGGGGCTATAATTTCAGCTGTAAAAAAGATTAAATGGGTGCTCAAATATATTTGTTGATGTCAAGATTATATTCAGTACTGAATGGTCATATTTCTACTCCCAAAGTAGATTTTTTTGTAAAACCTTTAACCTTTAACTTGTTTTCTCTACCATCAAATATAAACATAGAGCTGAGAATGTGGTTGTTTTCTTCCAGACACGAGTATCCATGCATTATGTTTCCTCTTAATCCACTGATCATTAAAGGCTTTTAAGGGAACCCCTTTAAGAAGTGTCTCATTAATCTTTGTCCACTGAACCCTTTTAAAGCCAAATAAAGAAAGGCAATTTTCTGTTCCACCTGAAAAGGACAAAGTACTAAAAGGCCTGAGCACTGAGAAGTGTCTTTTAATGATGGAATTGTGAGAAAACTTCTTTTCAGTCTCGACTTAAAAGAGAATCAAAACTACAAGATACTTTTCTGTGTGAGACAAAAGTGGCCATCATATGTGACTGCGTGTCAAAACCATGTATTATCAGCTTTTGTGTGGGAGACATATTGTTCCAAAACCTTATTTAGACACTTGAGTTCACATATGCATCGGTCTGTGCTAATATTCAGGTGAAAAACACAAGACATAAGACCAGCACATACTCCACAAGAACAGATACAATTGTTGCTGCCGCCGCCTCCATTTCGGCATATCGGCCCTCCGAAAGCCATATATATATATATATATATATATATATATATATATATATATTACTGCCTCTCACCTGAAATGAGCTGGGATAGGCTCCAGCAGACCCCCGTGACCCCACAAGGGATAAAGCGGGGATAGATAATGGATGGATGGATGGATGGATGGATATATATTAGGGCTGTCAAAGTTAACGCGATAACGCGTTAACTTAACGTCCTCTTAACGCTGACCATTTTTTTGACGCACGATTAACAACGCAGGATAAAAAATTCTATAATTTCTGGCGGTCGACGGCACCCGTAGAGTGAGGAAAACTATGTTGGATTACTGCGTGAACTTTTTTGAAAAGCGAGGAAAGATGGAGAATGAAAAGGGCCTTTTGAACGGCAAGTTCACTTCCAAAAAGATGCCAGATTATTCGCTGGACAAGACTAAAGTTATTTGCATGTCTATTTGAAATGAATTACCATCAAAGTACGTCAAGTCTCAAATACACTTGCAGCCAAACACACAATCGATGCAGTAATAGCCGCGCCCCGTCTCCCCCCGGTCAAAAGCAGATAACGCTGGATAGATGTGAGGAGGGAAGGAGGTTCCTCACCTGAACACATTAGATGAGTAAAGAGAGATCTGTTCCAAAGAATCTGAAGTATTAGCTAATTATAGCCCAACTGCACTTTATAGGTTGAGTTTCACTCCCTGCTGTTACATGTGCACTTTATTTGTTTGTGATTTATTTTTTGTATCACCCTGTTTTGATCCCACTTAGGAGAAGGGGATATTTTTTGAGCTTTTTATTTATTTATTTATTTATTTATTTTCCTCCATATGAGATTAGACATAATTACATGGAAAATGTAACTGACCAATGCACTTCTTGTACAATGTTTGTGATGCATATGGTTCATTGTTTTACATTGAGCTGCTTAAAAAAACAAGGAATCTTAAAGGAGCATGAGGCAGGATTGAGGCAGGATTTATGAAAAAAATGTGTATACGTTTTAAGTTTTCTAGTAATAATGTCAGATGAAGCGTTCCAAACCCAAAAGAATGATCCCTCTAGTGTATCTCTCCGTTGCCTTGACAGGTTGTGTGCTGCAAAATGTGCTGCAATTGTGCCCGGAATTTCCCGCGCTGTCCTGTGGATGTGACGTCACATGACGCTGCATGCACGTTCTCCCCGTTCTCCCGTGCCGGCTTCACTGTTGGCTGCAGTACCCCCAACGGCCGTCGTGGTGAAGGGTGGCGCTAATGAATCTAATTTCTTAAAAGGAGCCTCATGCTCCTTTAAGTTAGTCTTTACAAGTGTAAAGTTGGGGACTACATTGTGTTTGTATTTATGAAGGAATGTTACAATCAGGTCAAAAGCTTTTTTTGTGGAAAGTTTAATAAACATTGGCATAAAGCAAGTATATTTGCCCTTTCTTATGTTGTTAACAGTATTAAAAACATAAAAAATATACCTCAAGGTCATTTAGGACTCAAAAAATGTGCGATTAATATGCGATTAATGGCGAGATAACTATGGACAACATGCAATTAATCGCGATTAAAAAGATGAATCGTTTGACAGCCCTAATATATATATATATATATATATATATTCTGAGAAATGGTTGTTTACATGTGTGTTTATTCAGGACTGTCTTTATTGAGGAGACCACTAACTCATCATTACAATACCGACTGGTAACACACCTGCAGACTCATCTCCGTCATACCCAGTGGAGAATTCTTTCTTAAAAAGAAATAAAAATAAATAAACAAACTATAATTTCAGTCAAACAACTCACATAGCAAGTTTGAAACACTTATAACTGCTTGGAGTTAACCTGGACTGTGTTCTCTTCCAGAACTATAAACTCTCTCTGGATCTCTGAAATGTTAACCCAGCCGTGCACAGTCATTTGCCTCTCTTGATTTGTGCTAACAAATGTTTTAATTACCACTCCTTGTGCCTGGTCAGCAGTCTTTATATATGCAGATCAAAATGCATATATATGTGACTTTAATTTGGTACTAACCATTGATATACATGCCAACAGTTTTGTTTTGGGTGGGGGCTTGGTTTTCAGGGCTGTGTTTTCTTTCAGGCATGAACATCTGCCACCTCCCCTCTTCCCTTTTATAGAATCTTTACATGCAACGTCAACCCGACATGAGCGCACTCAGAATGTAACCGAACTTTAGAAGTGGGAAGTGGCAGTTATTGCAGCACCAAGCAGCTCATTACGTAGACATTACAAACCCCAGCCCTCATGGGGCAATGACCCACGTGTCTTACATGTTTCCTTGCTTCAATACACCCTGATAGAATTACTTTAACAGTCTTGTGAAGACGTCGATGGCAAACTAATGATGATCCATTAATTGGAATGAGGTGTGTTAAATCGGGGAAAACATAAAACATGCAGAAAAGCGGACCTCAAGAACTGAAGTTCCTTTCACATATAAGGCGCTTTTACACTAGTACTTACTCAGCCCGACTCCACTCACCTTGCCCTCCTTTCTTTTCAATACCCAGATCAGAAGTACATTGACATTTTTGATTGTGTGATCTAAACAGAGAAGAGAACAACACTAAAGATGGAGAACCTGGAGGAGATGATAGATGTGCTGCTGGATCTGTGGCTTGTATTTGATATCAAGTTAAAAAAATGAGAGTAAGAGAACCTTCAAGCGCCAACACTTTTTTTTTGTTAGTTTCTCTCTGCGCTGCTGAAAAGTCAGCTGGAGCCGCGAGCAGCTATGAAGTGACAGAGCTCCTGGTAGATCTGGTCGTTCCTTATCGCCCGTCTAGATCCCTTTTTAATTCTCTCCTCAGCACCAGGTTTATGAACATCTGCACCTCAGTGTTGGATCTCCAAACAGACTTTTGCTGCCGTTGCTGGTTGAATAAAGTGAACAAGAAGCCGCCGTCGAGCATTTAAAGCATTTAAAACTATAGTATAGTCACGATGCACACCAAATATCCTTAGTTTTGAACAGTGTTTGTCTCTGGGTTACTAATATGACATGTGAAAGCAGGTGAGAAATTATTCTTCCATCTCGTTCCTGCTAACCCTCACTGATCTGCTGCCCTGATGCATCTCAACTCTTGTGCAGTGTTTGAAATGCCACTGATTCATACTGATCCATATCCAGATTCTTCATCATATATAACCACATGATTTCTCCAAACCGGTATTTTCAGCATTCAACTCAACTGTTGCTTTTCTTCCAAGCTGCTGCACATACTGTAGGTGCTGCAGTGGGAGGCGCCTGTGAGGACTCCCAGGAGTTCTGCTACCTTGAAGACAAGAACAAATATTTCTCTTCCTGTGAAGTATGTGAAAGCCATTACTGTTACTGGTGGCCCTGATTGCTAATCGTTCACACCTGTGTTTATCTGATAGCAGCTACATATAATCTCCAGCAGTGGTGTAGGCAGAAATATTTTTTTGGTGTGGGCCAAGACAAAAATGGGTGGGCCATATTGTCCCAGAAAAAGCAGACTTATAAAAACTTTTAAGCAGAAAACATGACAAACAGAGAGATTAAAGGCAGTGTCAATTTTACTTTGTAATCTGCATTACAAATGCATTATGACAGTTAAACACAACATGCTCAGCCAACAGAGCATGGAAACCTGTCTACATCAGCTCCGCTGGGGAAATGTCTGCACATTTTTCTTGCTTAGACTGTATTCCAAGCAAGAAAACTGTCCATTCCACTTTGATGAGAAGCATCTTGATTTTCCATTCTTGACTGTGCTTGGAAATACACCCAAACTTGGCTGTGAAGGTGGTTCATCAATTGCGGATAAATGGAGGCAGGGGTTAATTTGTGCCGGATCCTGCCGGAACAGGATCCGGCACCTCTCGATTTTGGCCTCCCTGTGTTCCGGGACTTATTTGGGCAGATCCGGCACCTCTCGTATAAAAACTGCGTTATTTTGGGGTTGATGCAGCCGCGTCTCTCTGCCTGCAGTCACTGCACTGTGTCCCGCAATGTCCCGCCCACAGCACCATCTGATTGGTTACACACAGAGACAGGCACGGGAAACAGACAATCAGCGGTGAAGGCTGTGCATGCTCTGTGCTCACACAAACAGAGGAGCGGAGAATAAGTTTAGTTTCAAAGGTAAGTTATGCAACAAACAAAAAATTTCCCGGGGGGGAACGCACCCCCCCGAACAGAAAAATTTGCAGGGTTGCCTGCTTCCTTTTCATTTTTGCAACACTGCAAAGCGCGCTAAAAATGAGATTGACCTAGCGACCACCGTCGTCAGGGACGCTGAGACATCACATTTCAAAATATGAGGGGGGTACAAGTGTTGGGAAAGATAATACCTAGTGAAATCAATCATGTTGTTCTGATTTGCATTTGTAGTTATTTTATATGTATTAAATAATAGAATAATCAATACAAATAGACACAGAGTAATTCCATGAATTTATTTAAAAAAAAAACATTTACATTTTCCCCTGAAGCCGAGGTGTGGCGGCTGCCGTACCTTGCCGTACCCAATTAACGCCCCTGGGGCTGGATGGACTCAGTCCGAGGCTCTGGTGTGGCATGTCTGCTTCAAGTTTTTTTTTTTTTTTAAATAACTAATCAACAATCTGTTTATTGTTGTGGCGATAAAGTCGGCTGCAACGCCAGCTAGCTTGCTGGCTAAAGGCAGCTCAATCTGTCGGAACCAGAGCAATCAAATACGTCCCGAGGCTCCTGCAACTTGTTTCAAAAGTTCTAATCAGAAGAAAAAAAAATAAAGGCTGAACACAAGTCAACAAAAAAATCACGTTTATATTTATACCTTTCCTCATGTAATTTTTTAGAATATGTTTATGTTGTTGTGCAACTCATAGGTAGCTTGGCTGTCCAGTTATCAAGGCGGCCATGCAGTGGGGTCGTAAACGGACTATCTCGACCCAGGCCGAGATAACCAGGAGTTAGCAGCAGGGGGTCGCAGGACTTCAGGAAGAAGGGGCAAAGTCTGGTTTTACAGGTCCTCAAAATCACAAAATATTCATACATTTATAAATCCAGATTTCACATGGGCGACGCACAACATCCCCCCTTAGAATCGACCGCCGGAATGCAGGGTCTGGTTGTCGAATCTAACAACGGTGCAACAGTCCATGTGGTCACGAAACTCTGGTTGGGGGCGTGAGCTCGCCTGGTTTCCTCCACTAGGCGAGCCATGCACAAAAATATGAAAAGAAAAACATATTCAAAGCAATAACATCATTCATTTACCTAACACAGTGATGTCACTCTTAAAGTGCGGTAAACGAAAGGAAAAAGGAGAGGTTAGTTAGGTTTCAGTGTGTACACTGTACCTAAAATCAAAAACCAACAATTTAACCACTCTTTGATTAATTGCTAGGCGACAAAAACACACAAATTAACTTATGCCGGCTATGGAAGCCTGGAAATTGTGTGTAGGCGTGAATTTTTTTTTTAACGCCCCAAAGTATCCTACCCCCCTTTCAGGTGTGGAGCGGGCTTCCACTTTTGGGTCAGAAAAATTGTGAGGGGGCCGCTGCATACAAGGTAATGCAGCTGTTCAGTGTTCTTTTGCTAAAAAAGGTCAAACGTGGGACCCCCCTCGCTTTGAGGTACGGCGTCTGCGCCTTGGTTGTTAATCGTGATCTGTTCTCCTCTGGTTTACTTTAAGAAAACGCTGAGCTGCTTCTTCAGCGTCAGTAACAGTGAAAACTGGGAAGGGCCGCAGCTCCTTTCGGGTAATTAATTTTTGGCTTACTCATGGTGGCGTCTGACCAGGGGGCTCAGGGGATGAGATGACCGGGCTCACCACTTTTGGGTCCAGCCTAAGAACAGACTTGCCTGTCGGTCGATCTCTATCAGCCTGCATGTCCACCTCTGCTGGTTCTCCGTCCACTGCGATGAGCTCTCTGCCATTAATAACCACACCTCAGCTCACGGTCCAGGCCCCAGCGCTTCGCTTGGGATTCTGGCAAGAGATTACACTTATTAACGAAGTCAGCTCACGTTATCACCCAGATTAGAAGAAATTAAACCGATAACAAACCCTGAGAGACTGGGGTATTGGTTATAACCTTAGAAGCAAGAACCAACTGAAAGGAATTAATAAAGTGAATAAAAAGGGAGGAATCTTTAAATAACTTTAAATTAAAGATTCAACTTAAAACACAGTAGAGATTAATCTGAGAAGATTAATAACTCACATGGGGTAATCAGCAATCAGCAACAGTTCAATTAATAGAATTAAAGAAATTAAGTCAACCATTACCTTCAGTTAAGTATGGTTGCAAAAGGGGATTAATCAGAGATTAATAAAATAGTGATCCATCAATAAAAATTCAGGTTAATAAAATCAGGAACTTACAGCGAGCCAACCATTAGTTTCCATGGAGCAGTAGCATTACCTTCAGTGAAGTAAGGTTGCAGAGGAAATCAATCACAAGATTAATAATCGTGTGATGAAAAATAAAAGTTCAAATTAATAAAATTAAAGAACTTAACAAAGCAACCAACCCTTAGTGAGGCGAGGTTGCCATTAGAACCGGGAGGTTTTAAAATCGTAGGAATCAGATAATGAGGGGGGAAGAAAAATAAAAATATTTTCTTTCCCGATCAAAATTAATGTTCTGTTATTTCATACAAACTGGTCACAAATATCGTTTCGAGAGAGCCTCACGCTGGGGCGCCATTTATGTTGTGCAACTCATAGGTAGCTTGGCTGTCCAGTTATCAAGGCTAATGATAATTCTATTAAAGAATTATTAATAATTAATAAAGTTGACTATTTATCAAATTGTATTATCAAAAATGATAATTCTCGTAGGGGCACCACCGCCGGGGCCTTACTTCCGGTGGGATTCGATAACTAACAGCAGAAAATCAGTCTCATTATGATTTGAATTATCCTGCAGAACAGCAAATCTTACAGAATAACAGTGAAGGCGTGATATCCGAACACTAGGCTCTGCTTAAACAAATCAATTTGTGACCAAATCTTGCATGAAACAACACAACCACTCATAAAGAAATCAATCAGAATTTATTTACATACGGGTGTCAAAAGATGATAAACGCAACACCCAAATAAACCTGATGGCAGAAATGGCTTAAGTATCCATAAAACAATTAATTAACTAGAAAAACAACAATCAATAAAATGAAACATAAACGTTAAATGCATGGAATGAAAAAAAGAAGAAATCAAGCAATAATAACGAAGATACAGAACATCTACAGTTCAACGGGGCTCCTGTGGTCTTTTAAAGATGGACGCGCCCTCTGGGCCACGTGCAATTAGAACGGATGGTGATCCCGGTGTTAAACCGTGATCAACTGCAGAAAACAGCGCTTTAAAACATGAATGACTAGCAGAAAGTAGTGACTACAAATTAATGAAAACAGTCCTTATAATGATGGTGGTGTAATCTCAGCTCTGAACACAGATTTAGCTCTGTAACACTCCCAGTTAAACTCATACACCCAGGTCTCAAAACCTCACGCCTCCTCGGGTCTCCGGGTGCCGATCAGGGGTTCCTGCCGGGTCTTTGGTCGGAGTCCGATCCCAGAGAGTCCTCCCGCCTCTCCCGCTCCTCCTCCTGACTCTGGAATCACGAGAGGACGGGGGTACAGCTGAAGCAGCCGGCGCTCCAGCTCCGGTCCGGAGGCTATCACGTCGTCTCGGGGGCGCGCGGGGCCAGTCTACTTCTTCTGAGTGCTGGTGCCCGTCGGCCTGAGCGCGTGGCCCCGGGACGGGCAGCGGGATGCGTCTCGGTTCTGCGCGGGGCAGGCTGTCCACAGGTCCTTTCAGGTGAAGTTTAAGAGCAGAGAGAGAGGTTAGGAAAGAAGAACGGGTCTCACCCTGGGCCGGGGCCGAGCTTCGAAGCGGCTTCCCCCCCCTTTCCAGCTCCCAGGGACCGGGGACACGTGAAGCAGGACTCTGGATGAAAAGTTGAGACCGGGAGCTGATGGGGGCGGCTCCGTGCACCGCGGCTTCAACGGGCTGCAGGTCCACCGGAGCGGCCCGATGGGGCCTTACACCTCCCCCCAGCCGGGGGGAGAAAGGGAGATGGGATCTTGGCCCAGAGCCAAACGATCCAGCTCGGATGAGAGGGTGATCGGAAGAGCGTGAAAAAGAAGCAGCGGCAGGGGTTTTGATCCTACGCGCGCTGCAGTGACGTCATCGGTGCCTCATTGCGATTGGATGCGCGCGCTTTCAGGCGCCGCCCCATCCCGCAAGGCATGCTGGGATTGTGGTTCATGGCACGGTCGCCATTTTATGAGGCACATTAAAGCCAGTTCCAGGCTGGGGGGGTTGCTGGTAGGTTTTGTGTCTGTCCAAAGAGGCCTGGTTTTAGGGCTCCGCTGCTTCCCGACCCCTGCTTAGGTGTCATAAAACCCCAAGGAAGTCTGTTTTCCCTGGCAGAAACCCTGCTGGGTCCTTGTTTTGATCTCCGGCCATGCAGTGGGGTCGTAAACGGACTATCTCGACCCAGGCCGAGATAACCAGGAGTTAGCAGCAGGGGGTCGCAGGACTTCAGGAAGAAGGGGCAAAGTCTGGTTTTACAGGTCCTCAAAATCACAAAATATTCATACATTTATAAATCCAGATTTCACATGGGCGACGCACAACAATGTGAAACATGTATTTTGATCAAAGTTGGCTGGGAGGGCCAGTGCCACCCTGGCCCATTACTGGCTACGCGTCTGATCTCCAGATCTTGTTCCTGCTCGTCATTAGATTGTTCTTTCCGTCAAGAATCAAGCAAATTCTGAAAAGCTACCCTTGAATACTTGTTTGTGACAGTTATTTTTGACTCTTTCAGAAATCTGTATCAAGTTCACCAACCAAGTGAACCTCTCTGTTTAAGCCATATAAATCACACTTGCCACTGCCTGTTACAGAAAACAAGGACTGTCAAGGACTTATCGTTATTTAGACATTCCTTTCTTTTCCACTGTACATAAATCATTTATGTTTTACCTGCCTGCCTTCACACCTCTCTTGGATTCCGTCAGAAAGTATTCACTAAATTCTAACAATAACACATCTAGGTTAACATTCTCCATTACCAAAAAGCTGACTTTGGACTAATTAACCCACTTTAGTACATTTAACCTAATTAACTTAAAGGGGACCTATTATGGCATCTAATGTTTATTTTAAACAGGCCTTGAATGTCTTAATAACAAGCTTTTGATTTTTTTTGCTTAATAAACTAGAAATTCAGCCTCTGAGCCACGTCTTTATCTTCCCATTCTCTAACCTCATTATCTATGCAGGATTCTGACTGGGCGGGGTATGATAATGAGGCTCTGTGCTGATTGGCTGCCTGAATGACACGTAGAAAATGGCGGAAACTCCGGCCGGCGGAGTTGTTGTTGTTCCGGCCAGAGTTAGTTGTGGGCGCTCGGCCGTCAGACACTGCAGAATTTGGTTACTTTCCTCCTTCTCTGAGTTGGCAGGCTGAGGGGAGACCACTTTATATATGTTAAAGCAAGAGAAAACCTGTTTTTCATAATAGGTCCCCTTTAAAGGAGCATGAGGCTCCTTTTAAGAAATGAGACTCTCTAGCGCCACCCTTCACCACGACGGCCGTCGGGGGTACTGCAGCCAACAGTGAAGCCGGCACGGGAGAACGGGGAGAACGTGCATGCAGCGTCATGTGACGTCACATCCGCAGGACAGCGCGGGAAATTCAGGCCCGGAATTGCAGCACATTTTGCAGCACACAGCCTGTTCAAGGCAAAGGAGAGATACGCTAGAGGGCTCATTCTTTTTGGTTTGGAACGCTTCATCTGACATTATTACTGGAAAACTTAAAACGTATACAATTTTTTTTCATAAATCCTGCCTCAATCCTGCCTCATGGTCCTTTAAGGGAACTCATTTTTTTTTTAATTAAACAAATTAAGGGTGTCATAACCATGAAAACAGCTTGCCATTAAACCTTGTCCTATGAAGTGTTGAGAGAAACACACCATTTTCCAGCATTATCTACTTGCAGCTGGAATGAGGTACCACACTGCTCAAATTCAAACACATTATTTCCCTTGAGAGACTTTGGAGCTATTCTGGCAAATATTGATATTTGATTCTTGTTTGCGTACGTAGTGGCTGTTTCAAATGAATGATTTCCACTTTGAACTTCTGCAAATGCAATTTGTACTCAGGTCACACTTGCAAATGAGATCTGAATCTCAGCGACATTTCCTGCATGAATAAAGATCCATCATATCTATACAAACTGAAATTCAGATGTAATAAATAAATGTTTTGGCAAAAAAGATGACCTTTTTATGATTAATTATGTTTTGATCAAAACACAATATATAGAGAAAAAATGTGTGTGTATATATATATATATATTGTTTTTTTTGTGTGTGTGTAGTCCAGGTGAGACATAATTATTTTTAAAGAAAGATAAATCAAATTTGTTTCAATAACAATAAATAGGGTTGTTTGCATAGCAATTAGTAAAATGATTTCATAACATTTAATACGAAATGTAATAAATAACCATTTAGGCTATTAAAATATGAATTATTTCAGTTAAAAGGGATAAAAATGCATTTTAAGTCCAATTGGAATATAGAGGGTTAATTATCCCAAAAATGGCATCCTTGGATTTGATGTGGATTTGTCTTTTGTTTTATTGGTTAAGTATATGGTCAGTTATTTTAACCTGTTTTGATTGGATGAGGAAGAGAAGTAGAAGGAGAGAAAACAACGTAACGCTGAAAATACATTAGGAGTAATAAGTGCAGTGTGTTCAGAATTTTAAAAGAAATACCACACGGTTCCTTTTTTGCGGTAACTAATACTCTAACGCATTACTTTTTAAATTCAGTAAAGCAGTTACCGTTACCAAACGGTGCGTTATTTCTGGTGACAGTGAAGCTTTTTTTCCCCGCATGCGGAGACCAGCGGAAACGTAGTGTGTGTGTGTGTGTGTGTACACTCAAAAACATGACGGTCATGAGCCAAGAGAAGGGTTTCGCAACGTGGAGATATTGTCATTACAGTAATCCCTGATTTTTCGCAGGGGTTACGTTCCAAAAAGAACCTGTGATAAGTGAAATTCTTTTTACAATTATTATAAAAGGCTTCAAATTTTAGAGATCAGCACCGCCTCGCACGTATTCCACTGCTCTTCTGTATGGAGCTAGAACAGTCTCATAATTCACAAATGCACAGGACAAGTTTTACAAATGCACAGACCGATTTGCAAATACACACACAGTTTCACACGTGCACAGAACAATTCACACGTGCGTAGGACAAGATATACAAATGTATTTTTGATGCACACACAAATATAACCTGATTTACAAATGTTTTTTTTGTCTGTGAGCTGCGCTGGATTTGTGTGTGACTTTTGAGACTCCCTTGACGTGACTCGATCCACAAATAGGTTTTTTTTAACACGGAAGGATCTGCAACCAATCAGATTAAAGGGGCGGATACACCTGCTGTTTGAACTGCGTTAGCGCTGTTCGCTTAGAAAAGTGATTAATATTTGGAGTTGGTGGAATAAAGATAAATAAACACCAACAGGAGATAAAAGATAAATAGACAGGATGGAGAGGAGATCACTGTTCTTATTTTCTTGTGATTTCGGTAAATAAAACAGCGCGATCAGAGATGGTTTGTCGGGCTGTTCAACCAGAGTCTTCAGGAGAGCTCTTAGTAGGCTACTGCCGATGCAGCAACTGATGATGAAAAACAGCGGAGATATTTCTGTATTTGAACTACAGGTGTCTTTCAGGAGAACGAGCCTGTTGACGGGGGTGAATATTGCTGCAGGTCGTTCTGGCTCTGGCCACTAGCGGCGCTGGTCCCGGTCAGACACCAGCTGACCACAGGGACCAGACGTGGAGGTCAGAAACAAGCAGCTGTTATCCTCACATTTATGATGTGAAATTGCCACCACACAGAGACAAACATGTGTCAAAACAGCGGTGGCAGATCAACACATTCCCGGTGCAGAGTCATCATGGGAAGATGCAGCCGTGATGATGCTGGTCGGGGTTTAGTCCACCGATCATCAAACATCTGAGCTGGATACAGAGGTTCTTCGGTTATCAGTCGACTGATACCGACTTTACTCCAGATATTTCGGTAAATTAATCTCCTGACATGCGCGTACTGCTCCACCTGCCGCTGCAGCTCGTCCCCGTCAGGCAGCGCTGCAGCTCTCTGCTGGTCTGTCTGGTTCTGAATCAGCGGGACAGTAATACGTTGTGAAACCAAACGGAGCAAATATATAAAAATATCCGCTGTTTCTCATCATCAGATGCTGCATCGGCAGGAATAAGAGCTCTCCAGTCCCGACGGCTCTGGTTGAACAGCCCCACAAAGGGGTGTATCCGCCCCTTTAATCTGATTGGTTGCAGATCCTTCCGTGTTAAAAAAAAACCTATTTGTGGATCGAGTCACGTCAAGGGAGTCTCAAAACTCACACACAAATCCAGCGCAACTCACAGACAAAAAAACATTTGTAAATCAGGTTATATTTGTGTGTGCATCAAAAATACATTTGTATATCTTGTCCTACGCACGTGTGAATTGTTCTGTGCACGTGTGAATTGTTCTGTGCACGTGTGAAACTGTGTGTGCATTTGTAAAACTTGTCCTGTGCACGTGTGAAACGGTGTGTGTATTTGCAAATCGGTCTGTGCATTTGTAAAACTTGTCCTGTGCATTTGTGAATTATGAGACTGTTCTAGCTCCATACTTCTGATGCTGCATCCCGACTCTGTAGCGTCTTTTTCTCCTAAAGCCGCGGTGCAGGTGTGTTTTTTCGAGAGAAGAACATAGTTATGGGTCGTCGCTCTTTTTTCTTCTGGGCAAAAAGATTCTTATAAACCAACATGCCACCATTGGTTATATTTGAGACTGTAATGAACGAGGATTTTCCACGACCGCAACGCACCTGAGCATCAAACTGCAACAGGGTTGTCTGGCGTGGGGAGAGTGTGTGTGAGTGTGTTGTGGGCCCACATTATTATGAAGTATTGATGTATTTTGATTATTAGGAGTAAATATTAGTAGGTTCAGTTAAGCTCTGTTACAACTGTTAAAGTAAGAAACTGAAAGCTATTAATAAGTAAATATTCAGTATGGTCAGAAGAGATATTAGATATTCTTTAAAGGAGTCCGGGATATATTTTTCTGGGATAAATATATATTTTCTTATTATTTTATTTCATTTAATACAGTAATCCCTGGTTTTTCACAGGGTTTACGTTCCAAAAACAACCCGTGATAAGTGAAATCCGCGAAGTAGCAACCTTTTTTTTTTTTACAATTATTATACAAGGCTTCAAATTGCAGAAATCAGTCCCGCCCCACCACGACCAGATTAATTGGATTTTAACGAGAGAAAATTAAAAATGATTACTGTATGAAAAAAAACACAATAAGTACAGTAGGACAAATTGTGACTGGTGGGTATTTCCCTGCTCTCGCTCTGTACCGTCTTTTTCTTCTAAAGCCTGCGGTGCAGGTGTGTTTTTTCGAGGGAAGAACATAGTTATTGGTCGTTGTTGTCGCTCTTTTTCTACTGGGCAAAAAGATTCTTATAAACCGTCATGTCACCATGGATTATATCTGAGACTGTAATGAACGATTCATCAAAGGCTCCCGTTCTTGAGCTGATGCTGAAGCTCATTGGCCGTTCTCAGCTTGTTGCTAAGCAACCAACATTATTGACCCAGGAAGTGAAGAAGCGGGGAGACTGTTTAGCCAATCAGAATGCAGAACATGATGCACAATGCAAATCCGTGAAGCAGCGAGACGTGAAAGGTGAATAGCGAGGGATAACTGTATTGCAGATCAGAGGTAATTGCTCTTGAGCCTTTTTGTGTTTTATTTAGAGTAGGAAGATATTTCCTTAATCAGGTGAAGCTTCGTGTAGCTACCTTAATACCAAAGAACCCAGAAACCACCCCATTGGCCTACTGTGCACTGGGGTGCTGCACATGTATTCAGCCCTGTTCATAACAGCTGGTTTTAAGGGGTGAGTCAGCATTCCAGTAATCGATACAGGAGATGCCTGAATTACCTGCCACACCTCCTCCTATTCTTAGCAGGACAGCTGCAGGTTCATTAGCTGGGTCCACCATCCATTAGTGTTTCCCCCCCCTTCTTACTACATCTCTCTGTCATGGGGCAGTGGCCATATAGGGATATGTCTCAACCACCGCCAACCAACCACAATGCCCCAGATGTAATTGCAAAAGATGAGCTGCCGACCACCCAACAAAATCCCTGCATCCCACCTCAACTATATGTGACTGGCTGCAGCTCAGCCAGCCTACCTACACTAGGTCACTTGGTTACAAAGTGTAACCAAATCAGAGTATCTGCACTTCAAGAAAAAAGTCGAAATGTTGACAAAAAAGTCGAAATGTCAAGATTATTGCTGAAGTACAATTTCGAGAAAAAGGTTGAAATGTCGAGAAAAAAGTCAAAATGTCGAGATTAATGTTGAAGTACAATGTTAAGAAAAAAGTCAATATTTCGTGAATTAAGTTGAAATGTTATAAGGGCGAAATTTCGACTTTATTCTTGACATTTCGACTTTTTTCTCGAAACTGCAAAAACTGCATGTAGCCTACAATATAAAACATGTGTGCGCCCTGGTCATTATTCTAGAACCATCCATCCATCATCTATACCCGCTTTATCCCTTGCGGGGTCACGGGGGTCTGCTGGAGCCTATCCCAGCTCATTTCAGGTGAGAGGCAGGGGGAGAGACACCCTGGACAGGTCACCAGTCCATCACAGGGCCACATATAGACACACAAACCATGCTCACAATCACACTCACGCTCACACCTACGGGCAATTTAGAATCACCAATTAACCTAATATGCATGTTTTTGGACTGTGGGAGGAAGCCGGAGTACCCGGAGAAAACCCACGCAAGCACGGTGAGAACATGCAAACTCCGCACAGAAAGACCCTGCTGGGCCTGGGAGTCGAACCGGAAACCTTCTTGCTGTGAGGCAACAGTGCTAACCACCAAGCCACCGTGCTGCCCTATTCTAGAACCATTCCAAAAAAAGAAAAACCCCACTTACTCACATGCCGCCTCTCTGCTCGTATACACGCAGGCGACACACACTCACAAGACCAATGCATGCACAGAAACACACTCTACATACATTCCCACACACATTCATCACTAATGAGTGCAAACCTGTTCGGATATTTGCCCCTTCTTTCTCTTAGGGGAGACAGTGTGATAGTGACTCCCACGTTCCAGTGCTTTATACGTGTATCGATTTCTTGCCTTAGAATACTCTCCGTGACATATAACAAACCCCCTCCCCCCTATCACATCGATAAGCTTAATATCCTGGAACAGTAAATGCAGACAGTGGAGTTGTGGTGCATAACCAAGTTCCTGAGAGGCCCAAATAGTAAAACCTTGTGTCCTTTAATAAGTGTTATATCTGCTCAGTCTTTCATGGAAGGCTCTGCATGCTTAGGCGTCCCGCAAAGATTTCCTTTACTTTTGTATTGAGATGCCACAAATGATTAGGTGTTTGAAACAGTTTGGTTCTCAGTTGTTTAAGAGTCATAATAGTTTGTACTGCACTTATATTAGCAGTGGAAGTTGCATCCGTTTACCAAAAAGTCAGTTTGTACCATACTATACCCAGGTGCAAACCAATTGTAATCTGGGGGGGACCATCACCTGTAGCTGTTTCTGTGAGGTCACACGTACGTCAATGTGTCAAGGGTTCAGGTGCTGCTCCCCACAAAGCTGAAGGATGACATATTCTCCGTTTAGATGTTTCTGCACCCTCAGTCCTCGCTGAACACGCGGGATTAAATGCTTTTCTTTCATCCAGCACATGATTGTAGATAATATACTGACTCCAAGACTCCGATAGCGCTGCGTTTATCATCATAGCTGGATCATCTGGAGAGCCAGTGACTGCATTCCCGAGCAGCGGTCCAACTTCCAAACATTTGGATAGTGACGAGTGCATATATGTGCAATGTTATTTTAATAAAACATAGTAACATATGAGTTTGTATGGTTTTTTTTTAGAAACATGTTATCCCGTATCTATGCTTAATAGGGTAATCTGGCGATATTGCTATGCTAAACCTCTCACTGATCTCTTTCCTGACTTAAGTGATCCCAATCAAAATAACAAGGTCAAATAGTTTGCGTTGGAAGTCACCTCAAATCCTGATTATACATTCCTTTAAGCACATTTTCCAAAATAATATGTCCCCCTTCAATTGAGCGGGATCACTTTTAATTTGTAAATATATTGTGGCTTTAGTAAAAGACAATGCACCCTGGCACAGGCGCCACATCCCACTGGACCTCATTTGGAAACTGGATGGATGATGGGTTAAATGAAATGTTGTGAGAATTGAAAAACATTGCAGCTCACTCTTTCAGTTAATGTAGTCAAAGTGCAGAAATTACAGCAGAGATAATGAGGGCTTAAGAAGGGGAGGTGATTCATTGTATTACTTAGTGCTGCAACTCTGAACAAGAATATTGTTTGGTCATTTGATTTACTGCTTAAGGACAAAAGGCGTTGTGATCTTGGTCACTCACTGCTGACTTTTGTAGAATAAAATACTCAGAAAAAGGAATGCCTTTACCAAGCGGATAAATGACAAAGGGGGAGATGTTTCCAAAGTCGGTGGAATAGTTGGAATTTAAAAAATGGCAAGTGTTACACTTCTTAAAGCCGGGCAGACACTGTGCGATTATCGGCTCGTTTTGAGCCGATTTTCCAGTCGTGCGACTTTTTTTTGATCGGGCCGGATTTTCGACCCAATCGTTGCTCGTGCCTCGTGCAGTGTACGTGGGGTAACGACGAGAGATTAACACCTCAGGACGAGCTCCCGATCACAAATCGTGAGGTGAGGTCGCAAGAAAATCAAGCATGTTTGAAATCCTGGTCGCTTCTCGTGAAGGAATCGCACAGTTGAAGCAGCTACGACCAGATTGACCTCATCCTTTCACAGAGAGCATGCGCAATATCTGATGTCACGTCAAAAAACTATTATTTATAGTTTAAGTGTTGCAAATTCACATTACAAATCATGTTTTAATAGCAAAAAAAAGGCTGCATTTCCACGTACGGTGCGGGTCGCCGCGTACCCTACGCCGTAGGCTCTGCGTTGGTGTAACACGGAACCATGGATCAGCCTTTAGTGTGTGCGCTGTCTGCTGTTCGGAACAACTCTTTTTCTCTTCTCATTTTACTAGGACGTCGGGTTCCTCCGCCGAGACACAACTTTTGCGGTACGCGTTCTTTGTTGTGTCTAAAAATGATGCGCAGTGCCGACCCAAACAGGAACGGTACAAATATTTTGATTTTTTTAATATATATTAGGGGTGTAACGATACACTAATCTCACGATACGGTACGATACACGATATTGAGGTCACGATAACGATACGATACGATATTATAGCAGTATTTTTTAACAACCTTGAATGAGGAATATATAACTGGAAAAAAATGTCTTTTATTTGAAAGACACATAATACAAAACAATGCTGTGCGTTTGCCCTATTGTTCCAGTTTGTAATGCTTTATAAGTGTTTAAGTTTTAAAGAGAAAGCCAGGCCAACCATTTTCCACAAACTGAACTAAAAGTAAATGTCAGGTTTGCATTATGCATCTTCAGTTTCATACAAGTACAAATATTTAGACACAAACTGAATAGTTTCTCTCATGTATGACTTGACTTTTTTCTTTTCCAGAAATTTAACAACTAAAATTGAATAAATAAATACAAGTAAATAAATACATACAATTTTACATCATAAAAAGATTGATTCATGCTCACCTTATAAGTGAAAGAGGAGATTCATTTTTGTTAAGAAGGTTATTTTGGTAATTCAAGGTTCATTATTTTGTAAATATATTCTTTATATTCTGTAAATCAGGGACTATAATGACACTAGTCAGTTTATCAGTTGTTAGTATGTTTTAGATTGGCGGAGTGATACAGCACTAGGTGCTGTGTTGATGTTCTGAAATCCTACGCTGTTGAGCGGACATTGAAGTACACGCAAACTCACGCAGAAGTTGTCTCCGTGTTTATCCTGCTCACGACCCCAAAAAGGTTTAATTTAATAAGGTAAGGCTTAACTCTACACCAGACTTACATCAGTAAAGGTTCAGAGCTCAAAACAGGACCGCAAAACGGGACTACTTTCTCCTGAGCGGAGGAAGATTTTGGTCCGCGCAGCCGCGGCCGCGGTCGGATGCGCGTTACTAGTCAACACAATAGATTAATATTAATAACATAATATCGCGATACAGTTTGTCACCTCCACGACACGTATCGTGACGTTTTTGTATCGCGAAATTTCGTGGCACGATATATTGTTACACCCCTAATATATATCTATATATATAAAAAAAAAAAAATTATAAAAAAAATAAAGGATCCCCATAACCTTTGATCGGGTGGGCAGGACGCACGTTTGGGTGGACACAGCCCACCCCTGCCCCAAAACCGGCCTCGAGTTCCAGTACACAGAGGTCCGACAGGAGGATTATGAATGTATAGTGTGAGCAGACTGGTCGATCAGAGCATCGGGTCGTACAGTGAGACCATAAATCGTGGGCTCTGAACTTTTGAACTCCGCGATCTAGTCGTGCAGTGTGAGATGGGACTGAATCAAACGATTTAAAATATCGCACAGTGTATGCCCAGCTTAAGAAGGACGATGTGGCTGATTCTTGGTACATCATATTCAATTTTATTCCTGTAGGAACAACAACATAGAACAATGTCAGTTCTGGGTGTCTGTGCTGTCACAGACCCGGCGTCTCACTCTGCTGGTGACTGGCATCACTCATTGACGCATTACATGCACACTGCCCTCTGCTGACTTGTGTAAAACAAAACCAGACCTGCTCGGAAGTTAATAAATTCACCTCAAATGTCAGGACCATCCCTTTTTGACATGTTTTAAGGTTTCTTTTAGTTGGCGGGGAAGATATTTTACTCAAGTCTTCCAACTTCAATATCTCTGAAGCACTTTTAGTGTTTCCAAAAACATACAGTGTCACACAAGCAACTGTGGTAGATGAGTTAAACCCAGAGCAATTGGTCCCAGGATATGCCTTTTTCCACCTCCATCAAAAACAATGAGGCTCCATGCATCTGCTCTGTCAGCACTGTTGCAACACAACTACATGAGACAATCATACTTTTCATGTAAATGTAATATTTCTACTATGTACACCGTCAGCTAATAAAAAAAATGCTGCACTTCACTCTCAGCTTCCCTTCAGGGAGGGAAAAAAACGAATATGAATTGAGGCCTCCTGCTCAGTTTGCATTTGCACATCACAGATCAACAAGACTTTTCTGCACGATAAGCTGAGGAGGCAGAAATTGGTAACGTACCAATGTGATTAAATGATATATCATTTTAGCTGAGGGAGCCATTAAATCAACTTCAACTGATTTGTCCCTGGAGATGCAAATCTAAATTAAAGCTTTCAAACAAAGACTGTCAAAGGGGGTGCTCTCTTAAATGCATGCACCCTTAAACAGATAACAATTCATCAAAAGATATTAAAGTTAATCCCATCTGAAAATGTTTGTACAAACTGCAATATCTGAACGTGGACTTTGCAAGGGTAAATTTAGTTTCTCTGAGAATGGTTTCAGCTGTTGGTTTTTTCTATATTGAAGAGAGTTGAAATACATGCAAATCCAAAGATTTTTTGGAAGCAGAATATTGCAATAAAATGTAAAAGGTTATTAAACAACAACTAAAATGTAATACAATCATAGAAACACGAAACACATTCCAGACACGGTTCCTGAATCTATTCAGTGAATATTGTTGCATCATTAACTATGATGAATTATATTTGCTAAAAATGTACTTGAACAGTTTCTAAGGTTTAAAAATTGCATATTTAAAGTGCGTTTAAGGTTATATGTGTGGTGTTTCAAAATAGCACGTTTGAGTACACTTGGGGGTTCTTGAGTTTATCCTAAAAAGTACTGAAGACAAGATTTTGATTCATTAAGTACAAAATGAGTGTTTAAAAATAGAGTGCTTTGAATACATTATGCAAATAAGTTAGTTGTAGCAAGATTAATCTCTGGTATCTTAGTGCACTAGATGTTTTTGAGTGCGTGCCTTAATATGTGGCACCGAGTAGAAATGTATTAAGAAAAGGTTAGTTTTAAGGAAGATGGGTACAGCATGCAAGGAGAAAGGAAAAAAAACAATCCTCGTAAGACACCTAAATAGCCTTAGGCAGATGCGGATCAATTTGGATTGCTGCTGTCAACCTGCATCATAATCTGCATAATGAACCATGTACAGCTCCATGGGCCAAGGCCGGTGAGGATGCCAATAACGAAAAACAACCCAAAAGGCAGGACTAATGTTTGCAAAAAAAACCTTCCATGAATAAGCTGCATTATCATTTGTCTAGTGTTCTGTAGAAAGGTCAAAACCAAGTTTCACTGTTTGGGAACTTTCACTGTTTGGGAAAAATATAAAGTTAAAGTAATACAAATTCCAAAGAGGTTTTACGTGGATATTCAGGGTGAAATCACTTTTCTTTTTTTTTGGTTTTGTGGCTCAGACAAAAGCAGCAGTTGGATTCTCATTTGTTTTGCATCCTGGCTCTACTTTGCAGGACAGACGTTTTGAATTGAGTTTATTGGAGCAAGAAATGTTTAGACCCAAATCTTAGTGGGTGCCCATGTTCCAATTTACGAAAGTTCAGCACTGGCCTCATGACTGACAGTGAATAAGAACAAGTAAACACCTATTACAGAGCCAAACTTTCTACATGTGTGAGCCACGCTTATACTGAAAGGGTGAAGCAGTTTCTCGTTGTAATCTTCTCTTCAACATGAATACATTTGATTTGCATTATTAGCTTTAATACCACGACAGTGGATGTTAAGTGCAGATATTATTATCCCTTTATAGGGAAGTCGATAAAATACTTGAAATTTTTAAATTTCAACTCAACCCAATTTAAAGAGCTCCATAGCTTCCTCACTGGACTATTTAAACAGTCCAAGATAACATGAACAGTAGGCCTTTATCAGTCATTAAAACTACTCAGCCTTCGATCCATCATCTCAGTCAGGAAAATATTTAAAAATTAAGTAAATGAACAGCTGTCTTCAGAACATCAGCTGTTGAGAATTTATTTGAGAGCATATTATTTGTTTAAACGGGTTTTGTTGGAGAATAAATAAGTTAAAGTTATAAGATAATAATTCATTAAAAGAGATGTGTACATTTTAAGTTAAAACCAGAATTATCTCATTTTCAGTTTATTTGGTTGAGAGGACATTAAAACGGACTACCTTTCCCATGATGCTTTGCGAAGCAAAACAGGAAGTGAACGTGATGACGTCAGAGTCTGCTGTTGCGGGAAGAAGATGCTGTACCTTTTTTTGATAGCTGCACGTGCTGTAATAATTTGCTGACCCTTTTTATTTCACTAAAGAGTTAAATTTGAGCAAACGTCTCGCTTCGTCCTTTCTCCCGTTGCAAGAGTGAAAGCTGCAACATCAGCAGTGCACCTCCCACGCCCAGAACGGTACATTAAGTCCACACCCCTGAAGACTACGCGGGGCAAGGTTGGCAGGAAGTCTCCCAAGGACGTCCGCTCCGTGACGGCAAACGATTCCACAGGCAATGTCCCTTCGTGGTCAATGCTGTGGAAAAACATATTAACACCCAGTGTTGTGCATGAACGCGTTCAAATGAACGCATTCATTGAACACGTTCATTTCTGTGAGAACGTTGAACTGAACGCAACATATTTACGAATAAAGAACTTAAACGTGAATTTGTTCATTCTGCAGATCACAAACTGGAATTTGAACTGTCCAGATTATGTGAGTTTCAGCTTCACTGTTTAGGTCCAATTATTACAGAATACATTTCACCAGCGGGCAGGGCGCACATTTAAAATACTCGACAAGACGACGACTTCACACTACATTACCCACAATGCAGTGCACACACTAGCATAGCAACGGGCACCAGCTCCATGGCAACGGCGGTCCGAGCCCGGTGCATCTTTACATGACCAGTGAAGAGAGAGATGATGCAGACGCAGATGATGATCCTTATCATTATCTGCAGGAATTTTACACATCGTCTCCCAAAGAGTCTGATGGTAAAAATCTAACCTTTCTGTGCAAATCATGTCCACCTGCACTGAGAAAACAAGTCAGAACATCTGCCTGATCAACTTCACATTTGAAACGTCATGTGGAGTTAAAGCATCCGTCCAGTGTGAGAAAATATCTGCAAGTCCTTGACAATCAAAAAAAGTGACCAGGAAAGAGCAAGAAGACCCAACAGCCCCAAACGACCCCAGTCACTGCTGCTCCTTCAGGGGGAGGATTTACCAGAAACAGGTAGATACACTGATAATGGACTACATTGTTGGAGATTTACAGCCTCAGTAAAGTTGAAAGGCCACTAGGACAAAACATGATTGTTTACAGTGAACAGTTTTAGGATAGGGGGGCGTTTCATTCGTACTTCTCACCTAAAAATATTGAAATGATCTGAATTTGAACTAGTTCAAAGTGAAAATGGTGAACTATGAACGTGAACTATTAATTTTTAAACTATGTGAACTGAACTTTAAACTAGTTCATGAGAAGTATGAACTTGCACAACACTGTTAACAACACTGTATGATATGTTGAAACCACTAGGTGACTATCTGGACTGAAGCTGGCTGCATTTAGATTATTATGTATAAAGACTTGAGAGATTATTCAAGTTTCACTAGATTTAATTAGTCATTTTCATGCGAATTGGTCAAAACGTACATCAGGCGTCTGGATGCAGGAATGACACAGAACAAGGGATGCATAGTAATTTTGAACACCACAAAATAATGACTAAACACTATGATTCTGATAAACGGGTCCTTGTGACACCAGAGCTAATCTTTCAGGAACAAATATGAGTTTGAACATTCTGTACCCAGGTTAAGGCTAATATTCCCAGCACACTACTGAAGTGACCAAATATGGTCACTTGTCCTGTAAAAGGTTAAGATCTTCATACAATTTCAGTGGGAAACTTCTATAAAATACCTATAATTTAGCAGTTCTGTTTATAGCGGATGGTTTTAGGGTTGGAGTCATTCACCTGACAGGGATTATATCTTTTAACATTAGTGTTTATTTAAAAGTATAGTGGATGTGGTGTGTACGCCGGCTGGCCCTGATCTGGGCGGTTAAAATATCGTTCCTCACCTCAGCGTCAAGCGTCAAGCCAGGTATCTATTTATTTATGATGTTTATTTATGATGTTCATGATTATTATATTTAATGCCTATGTGTGGGGGGGTAACGTGTGCTCCAGATGTGTGTTTTTAAACATGAGTGTGTGAGTTTTTCTATGTTAAATGTTGATTTTATTATGTAAAGCACTTTGCATTATTAGTCTATGAAAAGTTCTTTATAAATAAAGTTTGATTTGATTTGATTTTATGCTTATTAAGCTGGAGGAAAATAAGATGAGGCAGGCTAATTTCACTCCAAAATGTGATCACTGACAGAAATTGGCTTTTGAATGCTATAACAGCTTGACAAAAAGAAATAACATGCCCTTCAATCATCCCACTTCCTACCTTTTCTCCTGTCTATGCACTTGTTTTCATTAATATGTACTTTGAATTTATTCTCCTATCCCTTTTCTCATCTCCTATATTGTTCTACTCTTTTTCTTTCACATTCCTTATGTCCCCTTGGCTGAGGGCCTCTTCCCACACAACAAACTCCTGTTACTTTTCTTCTTGCTCGTGTTTCTCATACATCTCCATTTCTATTTCTCCTCATTCCTATTTTCATACATCTTTCTCAGACCTGAACAGCGCTGTGGAGTAATCTAGCGGCTAGTGAGTGCTGGGCCTAATCTATCACAATAGACACACTGGCAGCAACATAAGTGGTTTCCCTCCGGGACCAACGGACACGTCTAATCACGTCCTCTGGGACACCTGGAGACAGAGGGCTCCGGCGTAGAATAACAGACATGTGCTGAGAAAGAGGAAGAGCATTAAGTAAACAGACAGCCATACAGCTCTGAATATATTTAGATATCATTCTGGTGAATTAATTAGGTGCAGCAGTTCGCCAAGTCAGTGCAACATATTCTCAAGCCGGACTTTGAAAGAATTGAATTTGACCGGTGTTACTCATTTCTAATTTTAGCACGGCCAAGCATAAAACGACAGCATGTCTAGTCATATTTTACTGATGCGCTCAAACTCGGTTCAAACTGGGACAATGAGCGTGTGGCTGAGAGGTGAATGCATTGCTGTCCAAACCAGACCACTAAAGTCACTGCGTCCCACCGAAGCAGTGGAAATCTGGTTAGCGTCAAAGCCCTTAAAGATACCGGAAAATATCTGCACCCATCCAGGTAAGATGGGGTACTTCATATGTTCCTATTATTTGAATTTAATTGAAGCTGAGAATAGTTTAAGTCTATAAAAAACAATGTAAAAAAAACACCTTTGAGGATGGAAGAGATGTCTCTGTTTCAAAAGGATAAAAAGTATTCAAAAGTGTTATCAAAACCTCCAAGATGGCAGTGAGCCAACTCCTTCCTTAGGAAGAAATGAGGTCTGAAAAACAATCTTGAACAATCATGATCAGAGCTCATTTTAACATCTGCATAAATCTTACCAAGAATATCAACAACGGAAGTCAGAGAAATAGTAGACATAAAAGGATTTCTACATCAGCTAACAAGTGTGCAGCCTTCAGAAAGCTAGCATACATAACTAATCAAGGCTTCCGTGTCTTAGTGTGTATAAAGACATGAAGATTTGACTCTGGAGCAAAGAAAAATGTTCACATGGTCTGCTGAGCCCAGATCTACCCGGATCCAGAGGGAGATCTGCGTCAGGATAGAAAGAACAGGAGGGAAAGTGATGCACCTACGATGTCTAGTTCTAGCTGTGCAAGTCTGGGCCAGCATTATGATCTGGGTTTGCTTCTGTTGGTCAGGTCGAGTTCCACTAAAATCCTTGTATGCCTTTAATTCTTTATCTTTATCATTTCAAATTTAAACAGTGTGGGCTCAAGGGGGGGGAGAGCTTTTACCATTGCGTCTTCCAAATTATGAAATTGAACAATTGAATATAATTAAGGTTCTTCATTTGTAATTCTTTAAAATCTGCTCAAGTCCCACCTCTTCCGCTTCACTATCAACCTTGTGCGAGATGTTGAGTTTAAGTAAGCACTAGTGATTAGCATCTGTGGGGTTACAATAATGTAATGTGACCATAAACATAAAAAAAATACATGTGAAATACCTGGTGACATAAAATATTATGCCCACCCCACCTCCCACCCCAATTTGTATACCTTTTTTGACATGTCTTAATGTTTTGTTTTCACTTATGGTTTTACTCATGCTTTTAGTTTTACTTTGAAAAATTTTTTTTTTTTTCAAGATGGCGCCTTGGACGCTCACTCACACTTCCTAAATACAGGCAGCATGTTACATGACCTACCAGGGACACGCAGACTCTGGACCACTGTTACACAGTAATTAAGGATGCATACCGCTCTGTTCCCTGCACAGCTTTAGGACACTCTGACCACTGTCTGATCCTGACCTAGAATTTAAAAACCTCTAAGCCTGTAGTGAGGACTGTGAAGAAGTGGACAGAGGACACAAAACTGAAACTTCAGGCCTGCATTGACTGCACGGACAGGAGTGTTTTTGAAGCTGTGACCACAAACCTGCATGAACTCACGGACACTGTGACGTCCTACATCAGTTTTAGTGAGTACATGTGTGTGTAGACTAAGACCTTCTGCACAAACAACAACAATAATTCCTCTCACCCTGGACCGATTTCAATTTGCATACCGGTCCAACCGCTCGACCGATGATGCAATCTCAACAGCCCTTCACTCAGCCCTCACACACCTGGAAACCAGAGACTCGTATGTCAGAATGCTGTTCATAGATTTTAGCTCAGCATTCAACACAATAATTCCCCAACAACTCATACACAAACTGGACCAGCTGGGGATAAATACCTCAATGTGCAACTGGCTGCTTGATTTCCTGACAGGAAGGCTGCAAGCAGTACGGGTAGGCAGCAAAATCTCCAGCACAGTCATACTGAACACGGGGGGCCCCCAAGGATGTGTGCTGAGCCCCCTCCTCTTCACTCTGCTGACCCACGACTGCACACCATCACACAGTTCAAACCTCTTCATTAAATTTGCTGACGATACCACTGTACTAGGTCACATCAGAGACTCACTACAGGAGTGAAGTGAGCCGCCTGGCCAAGTGGTGCAGCAACAACAACCTCTCCTTGAATGTGGAGAAAACAAAGGGGATTGTTGTTGACTTCAGGAGAACACACACACAGCATGCCCCCCTCACCATTAATGGAGCTGCTGTGGAGAAAGTAAGCAGCACTAAGTTCCTGGGTGTGCACATCTGTGAGGACCTCTCCTGGTCAAAGAACACTGCAGCACTGGCCAGTAAAGCCCAACAGCGACTCTACTTCCTCCGCAGGCTGAAGAGAGCCAGAACTCCAGCCTCCATCATGAGCACCTTCTATAGAGGCACCATAGAGAGCATCCTCACCAGCTGCATCACTGTGTGGTGTGGCACCTGCACCGTGTCCTGCCGCAAACAGCTACAACGTGTGTTGAGAGCAGCTGAGAGGATCCTGGCAGTCTCTCTCCCGACCCTCCAGGATATCTACAGCACCCGCCTCACCCGAAAAGCCCTCTGCATTGCTAGAGACTCCACCCACCCATCCAACAGCCTCTTCAGTCTGCTGCCGTCTGGAAAAAGACTGAGAAGCCTTAGGGCCAGGGCTAGCAGACTGAAAGACAGCTTTCTCCACCAAGCTGTCAGGATGCTGAACTCTCTCTCTGCCCTGCCCTCCCTCAACCCTGCATTTTAACTTTTTAACCAATAGCACTGCCGCCTAGAAGTCTGTTCTTTTATACTTGTACTGTGTTTTTATATCTGTTTTTATGGTATGGTCAGTGTTATGTCTATATTGTCACTGTCTTGTCCAAATGTATACACTGTGGGCCTGGGGAGCATTGCAATTTCGAATCCTATGTATAAACCTGTACACATGGTTTTGACAAATAAACTAACTTGACTTGAAAAAAAAAATAAGCCCTGGTTAACGTCGAACCTCAGGAAGCTGCGCCGAGCCAAGGAGGAGGCCTTCAGAAGCGGTGATCGAGCCCTGTTCAAGAAGGCCAGGATCAGACGAGAAAGAGCAGGAAAGCAAAGAGGAGCTACGGAGAAAGATTGGAGAGTCGCCTCTCTGCCAACCCTGACCCCTCTTCTGTGTGGAGAGGTCTGCAGAACATCACCGGGTTCAAAAGAACATCTCCACAGTTTCTACTCCAGCCAACCCCCACTGCCTATGTCTACCCCACACCCCTCCCCCCACCTGACACCCTACCTGCACTTAGGATCTGTGAAGGGGAGGTGTGTCAGCTGTTCCGGAGGCAGAAGGTCAGGAAGGTTCCAGGCCCAGACAACGTGTTCCCCGGCTGCCTGAGAGCCTGCGCCGAGCAGCTGGATCTTCAACCGGTCCCTGGAGCTGTGTGAGGTGCCCTCATGCTTCAAAAGCTCCACTCAGAGCAGTCGATTAAACAGAGTGGTGACAACTTTTGATCTCGCCGCCAGAGCGGTCACGTGGTTCATGTAAGCCTCAATAGTTCCAAACAAAGCCGCGATGTCATGTTCGTCTATGGGACAGACAGCAGTGAGCTCACTTTTGAACGGTAAATATTAAAATAAACCGTACACAGGTACATTTACAACTGATATTGAATCACTGTGAATACATCAATGTCAGTTATGTGTATTGAATGGCTGGATGACTAAAAGTGGGGGGGAAGGGAAAACTTTGCTTAATGGATTGCAGATAAATTAGCAACTGAACTGTAATCTGCTGCAATGCATCTCTTGTGTAGCTACATGAGATTAATGTAAGTGATTTATTAATACTCCTTTACATTGAACAATGATAAATTATGGTTTTCAATTAAATATTTTATGATCCAGATCTATTGACATCTGTAGTACGATGCTGCAAATGTTTTATCAGTGTGTTGTTTTATGCTGCATCTGCTGGGGAGACAGACACAGTGAAGACAGACAGACACAAATGCAATCTTATGTATTTAAATGAATAATGTGACAATAAGAGCAAGTGTCTGTCTCTGAAAACAAGTACAATTTAAGCTGCAAGCAGCAATGAACGGGCCCTCGTGCGTGCAATTTTCACCAATAAAACTCAAGGACTCACAACAGAGTCCAATGACCCCACCCACGAGCCTTTATGTCAAACCATTCAAAAGTTATGGCAGAAAGTAGGAACTATCAAATATGGACCAATCAGATGAAGGGGGGGCGCGCTTTTTGGCGTCTATCATCGCCACGGTGACGCTTTTGACTGAGAAAAGTAATGTGCATCGTTGCAGGATCGAGACGCATATTTTGATGTATAACCGCACGGTTCGGGCAAAGAAGTGGCCGAAGAAATGGCATAAATTGCCCCAAAATTACACAATTAATTCAAAATGGCCGACTTCCTGTTAGGTTTCGGCCATGGCGCCAAGAGACTTTTCTTTAAGTTGTGACATGATACAGGTGTGTACCGATTTTCGTGCATGTACGTCAAACCGTATTGTGGGGCTTGAGGCACAAAGTTTTCTAGGGGGCGCTGTTGAGCCATTTTGCCACGCCCATTAATGCCAACCATTAAATATCAAATTTTTTGCCAGGCCTTGCTTGCGTGCAAAATTTGGTGACTTTTGGGGCACATTTAGGGGGGCAAAAAGGCCCTCATTTCGTCGTAAAAAGAAAAAAGAAAAAGGAAAATTCCTACAGATACAATAGGGCCTTCGCACTGTAAGTGCTCGGGCCCTAATTAAGTATACACACCACTACAAAGTATTTATCCACACTGTGTGCACAATTTATTAGGCAAGTTGTGTTTTTGAATATTGAACAACTGCAGTGCTCTCAGTCAATCCGAAATGTTAATAATAATCAACCCTGAATATTTACGAAAGTAAAAGTGTGGTTTTGGCTTTCTTAGGAGAATATCTATATGTGCACAATTATCGGGCAACTATTATTGTGCATAATTATTATGTGACTAAATGACAGCTTGTCCCTGTCATGTAGCGCAGGATGACAGCCAGCTCTCTGCTGCGGTCTCGGACTCTCTGTGTCTGGTTTTGTGCTGAATTAGTGGGACAATCCCATGTAACAAGTTGTCAAATGAAACGGAGGAAATGCAGAAATATTGCGGCTGTTTCTCATCATCAGTTGCTGCATCAGCAAGACGAACGAGCTCTCCAGTCTCCCGACGGGTCTGGTTGAACGGCCTGACAAACCATCTCTGATTGTGCTGTTTTCTTTACGAGATCACAAGAAAAGCAGAACAGTGATCTTCTCTCCATCCCGTCTTGCTGTCTTGTTTAGTTATCCGTTATTCCACCAGCTGGTTTATTAAACTACTGAGAAATATTTAATCACTTTTCTAAGCGAACGGACGCGAACGCAGGCTCAAACAACCAATCTGATTGGTTTATGAGTAAATCGTCCCCCACGTGGGGTGCGCTCATATGATTGGCTGAAACAAAGTGAGACATCTGATTGGTTGCAAAAAAACACATTTGTGGATTGAGGCACCTCACACAAATGCAGCGCAGCACATAGATCACACACCGTTTGTAAATCAGGTTATATTTGTGTGTGCACCAGAAATACATTCGTGTATCTTGTCCTACTCAGGTGTGAATTGTTCTGTGCATTTGCAAATCATCCCGTGCATTTGTGAATCTAGTCCTGTGCATTTGTGGATCGGCGTGTGCATTTGTCACTTTTGAGACTGTTATAGCTCCATACACCAGAAGCTCACCCAGCTCACCGTGCCTGCCTCCACCTGTCAGTGGACCACCAGCTTCCTGAGTGACAGGAGGCAGCAGATGAGGCTGGGGAGCATCACACCCAACATCCGGACCATCAGCACTGGCGCCCCCCAGGGGTGCGTCCTCTCGCCACTACTCTTCTCCCTCTACACCAACGACTGCACCTCAGGGGACTCTTCTGTGAAGCTCCTGAAGTATGCGGACGACACCACCGTCATCGGCCTGATCCGGGAGGGTGACGAGTCCCTGATCCGGGAGGGTGACGAGTCCCTGATCCGGGAGGGTGACGAGTCCCTGATCCGGGAAGGTGACGAGTCCGCGTACAGACAGGAGGTGGAACAGCTGGTCCACTGGTGCAGTCAGAACCACCTGGAGCTGAACCCGCTCAAGACTGTGGAGATGACAGTGGACTTCAGGAAAAATCCACTGCCACCCCCTTCACCATCCTCAACAGCACTGTCTCCTCCACAGACTCCTTCAGGTTCCTGGGATCCACCATCTCCCGGGACCTGAAGTGGATCACCCACATTAACTCTGTCAGGAAGAAGGCGCAGCAGAGGTTGTACTTCCTGGGTCAACTCAGGAAGTTTAACCTCCACAGCAGCTGCTGACCACATTTTACACTGCCATCATACAGTCTGTTCTCTGCTCTTCCATCACTGTCTGGTTTGGATCAGCCACCAAACTGGACAGGCACAGACTGCAACGGACAATTATGTCTGCAGAGAGGATAATTGGGACTAACTACCATCTATCCAGGAACTGTACCGGTCCAGGACCAGGAAACGGGCAGGTCGAATCTCTGCGGACCCCTCACACCCAGGACAGTCTGTTTGAACTCCTCCCCTCTGGACGGCGCTACAGAGAACTGTACGCCAAAACCTCCAGACACAGAGACAGTTTCTCCCCCAGGCGGTTGCTCTGATCAACTCTCATCACTCATAGAGTCTCAGAGTAATCAACCACCGTGCAATAATAATAACCACAATCACATGCTGTAACAATGCACCTTTCAATAACTTTGACTACTTCATACTGCTGCACCTTTCACTTTTAAATTATATATATGCCATTTGTCTATTATGTTTGCCACTATTTAAAGGGGACCTATTATGGCATCTAATACCTATTTTTAAACAGGCCTTGAATGTCTTAAAAACAAGCTTTTGATTGTTTTTGCTAAATAAATTACAAATTCAGCCTCTGAGCCATGTCTGCAGCATCCCATTCTCTAACCTCATTATCTATGCGATAACGATTCTGAGTGGGCGGGGCTATGATAATGAGGCTCTGTGCTGATTGGCTGCCTGACGCGATGACGCGAATGCCGCGATACACCCATGGATGTATTATAGAACTGGATGGTACATTGAAAATGGCCGCCCATTCATTTCAATGCATTTTGCTCAGCCAGCGCATACGCCGAAAAAATTTCTGACTTCCGGGTTTACTTCCGCGTTAACGGGCCCATAGAGCATGCGCAGTTGAGTCACCTCCCATTTCTTTTACTATTGCGGTCTATGGGAAAAAAGCTTTCTGGGCCCCATGGGATTTTTTGTTGCAGTACCGCGGCTGGACACTGGAAAAAATCGGCGTGCCTTCTGAGCGCGAGATTCGGGGGCTGGATACACCGCTACGAAAAAATGGCGGAAGCTCCGGCCGGCGGAGTTGTTGTTGTTGTTCCGGCCAGAGTTAGTTGTTAGTGGTTTCACGCATCGCTCCGTCGTTCCGTAACGACGGGCGCAGAATCTGAGCGGCTCGTAGATCCACATCACACTGGACGGCTCATCCGGGCGGCTGTACAGACACTGCAGAATTTGGTTGCTTTCCTCCTTCTCTGAGTTGGCAGGCTGAGGGGAGACCACTTTATATATGTTAAAGCAAGAGAAAATGTGTTTTTCATAATAGGTCCCCTTTAAATCTGGGTACAGTGAGCGAAAAAAATGAAAACAAATGCCCTGTCTGGCATGTTCATACTTGGCCAATAAAGCTTATTCTATTATCAATTCTATTCAATGAACCTGTCCAGTGAACAGCATTATACCAGCTGGGTAAACTTGTCTCATTGTATGTGCTCCCATATAGATAAGTATGAGCTTCTTCTTCAAGAAGTTGGCACTGGTGAATGTTAGCATCTTCATGCACAGGAGAGAGTTTGCCCCCAGTGTGTGTCAACTTCATTTGATTGAAAGTAGATGCGACCTCCCCTGTCAACCTGCACGTCACATTTAGAAAAAGACTTATGTCCACACTACACCCCCACACGTCTCTTCCAGATGAAGAGATGGTGGAAGGAATAGGTGATGAAGAGGTGTCAGAATGGACTTCCTGTTCATGATGTATCTGGATGTGGTGCTGACAGCTCTGATGACTGATGGGAAGAGGCTGTGAAAAGGCCAGAAGGTGGGCAAACCTGAGGGTTTTCCGAAGGGCTTGTTTTGACCCTGTAAATATTGGACTCATTCTGAAGATGGAAAGTTTTTATAAGCTGTCAGACTCTGTTTTCCTTTTAACCTTAAAAAAAGCACTTAAAACACACAGTCCTGTTTCTCAAGGAATCCGTGCAGTATAAAAAATATTTTCAAAAATGTTTGAGATGCTAATTTACTGTAAAACACTGGCTTAATTGAAAAAAAAAAAAATAGCCTACTTATTAAAAAAAAAAAGTTGAATTGGTGATTTGTTTTTTCTTTTCACAAATCGCACAGTTACTGTACCTCTCAGGGCAACAACTTTTTGTTTCACATTTTCTGAATTATGAACTTGAATATTTGTGAAAAGTACTACCATGATACTTGGCTCTAACACAGTTGTGATGTATGTATGTTATATGTATGTATGTGTGTGTGTGTGTGTGTGTGTGTGTGTGTGTGTGTGTGTGTGTGTGTGTGTGTATGTATGTATGTATGTATGTATGTATGTATGTATGTATGTATGTATGTATGTATGTATGTATGTATGTATGTATGTATGTATGTATGTATGTATTTATGTTATGTTATGAAGTATGTTATACTTCCTCTTTCTATTCATGCATTGTCTGACAAAGACATATTCAATTGTCAACAAGAAGTATTGGAACCTCTTGGTATTAACTAGTATTGTGGATCAAGGTGGATCGACAGTTTGGATATAGTTTGTGCAGAAACTAACACAACGATCATGAGCCAGCAGGGTAAGCGGGAAGGGGCTCTCTACACACCCCTGGGGTAATGTGATTGTTTTAGATATGGGGTCAAGTAGAAGTATTGAATCTGTGTGATGACTGACACTGAAAGCAAATTAAAATCACAATGTCAGTCACAACAATAAGTCAGCTATCTTCTAAAATGTCAATGATGGGTTATGTCAATGAACTGAATTATAAATGTTGACATTGAACCGTACTATAATGCAATGATGAGTCCGAATCTATTTAAATTATGTCGTTCAGTTCTTGCAGCTACTTAAAAATGCTGCCAACTGCTTCACAGAGAAAAAGATGGGTAACAAAATATGGGTGACAAGATTGTGGATTTCCAACTGTAGAGGAGCTTTTCCTGGGGACTACCAATCCTCCCAAAATGCTACGGGAGCTTCTTATGAATCCATTTATTGTCATACAGGTACAGTGTTTTGCCTCCTCCAACTACTTGGTTGTGGATAGAGAAGACAGCTCGGTTGACTGCCCTCATAATGTTGTTCCATGAAGATGGAAAGCCTATGTGACGGATCAGGAGCAGGGATTTTGAATGCAGCCCTTGCTGAAAGTTTCATCTGTGGTTTCTTCATTCGACTTCTCTCAGACCTGAAAGTCTTTAGCACAAGGCATTTAAAGAAGCAACGTTTTCCTGAAACACTTCAAACCAATTTCAAGGTTTATATTGAGTATTATAAAGAACATATAGACAAGTTAGTTTCCATTAGGCCTGTGTTGAAAAAATCGATTTTTTGATTCTAAATCGATTCTCATATTCATTCCTAAAAATCGATTTGTATGTCTAAAGATGGATTTTTTTTTTTCATCATTACGTTTACAACTTTTGGTTATTTTTATGTTTATGCCCATAAAAGGAATGTTTTGTTGGACACAAGAATAACTAGTGCCATGTTTTTGCCTTTAAATATGTTTAAAAGTATGAAAACATTAAAGTTTTCAGTTATAATTGCATAAACTGTCTATATTTCATTACTTTATATACTGTCTTGGGGTTAAATTTGCATAGAATGTTTTTTAGTATTTTATGCAAATTTAACCCCTATTCTCAAACATTAAAAAATGAAAAAGACCAAAAATGGATGCATCGTAGAAGCAATGCAGGCTGGTTCTTGTCACATTGTCACGTGAGTTTTAACCCTAGATAACTTCAGCTGCAGTTATCTAGTTTCACACAAAGGCAGTCTTACAGCTTCAGATTGGTTTTCTTCTGCGATTATTTTTTTCAAAAAGGGTCCTTTGTGATTCCACTCTGGCAGATCATGTTCGACATATAAACACCAGACACTGCAGATTTCATATCAAGCAGGAAAGCTGTGAGGACAGTTTAGTTCAAGAGGTAAAAAAGAAGTCCTACCCTTGCAACACTATCAACATAAACAGTGTTAACCAGTTGACAACTTCAGACAGGCGCACAGCCACGCCCTCAGTTGCAGCTGTACATGTGATAATGTTGATATGTCGAAGGTCCAAACACTCAAATTCCTTAAAATGGCCAGTTCTGCTCCTGAAAGGCCTTTGTGGCAACTTTTAGAAGAAAAGTTCAAGCGCTGTGTGGAAATACTTTGGATACGAAGCCAACCGGCAAGAAGCGGCAATGGATGTTGACAAACTGTTGTCATGCAGATCCTCAAAATGGTGTGCAAAACGTATAGCAGCACAGCAAACTTTGCCAAATATCTCAATCACAATGAACAACAGGTCAGCAAAACTCCCATTTCAATAATACTCATGCTCAACAGTTGTCACAAATGTCAACATTAACGTTTGCATTTTCACTCTTAGCCGTGAGCCAACAGCCACTTTCACTGTCAAGTTAACAGAATGGTTGTGGCTTTCTGCTCGGACTAAAGATGAAATGCTAACATGAGAATGTCAGGCTGAGGCGGAGCAAAGAAAATATGGCGCTGCCTCAAGAAGCTCAAAAGGGAGGACAAGATAAGACTCACAGGGAGGAAGTCATGGAAAAAAGATCAAGGGTGTCAGAATCGAAGTTACTCCATGTGACAACCCTATTTGGTGAGAGAAAGAAAGAAAGAAAGAAAGAAAGAAGTCCTCAGGCTATGTAGCTGTAGCCTGTGGACTTGTGTTTGAACAGTGAGTTAAATATGAACTACAAGTTCAAATCTTAATGTGTTTGTGAGCTATTTTAAATGTTTAAAATTAAGTATTCAAAATAAACTGACGGAAATATGGAAATATCTTTATCCACCTGAGTTTGGCGAGCAGACCCAAAGGCCCTGAAGAGCATCTATAATTTCATCCGTACACTTGGTAAAAGTGCTTTCCTCATACTTGTTTTTTATTCTCTCCAGTAGTTTTCTTTGTTTGTAACCTTTTGGCCTGGACCTGACTTTTTGCCTCTGCGTGTGTAGGGTCCAACCCCAAAACCTGAGGTGAACCCGAGTAGCCAACCACAAACAGGCAGGAGACCAAACAATTGAAATAAAGAGCCAGATGGCTGTTTATTAAGGTGAAGGGGAAAAAACTGACTCAGGGGTTGATCCGGAGGGGAAGGCAGAGGAAACAGGGGAGCGATGGTTGGGGGTCCAGGAGACCAGGGTCAGTCGTGAGTTGGCAGCTGGGGGGGGGGTCACGGAGATCCACGAGAATGGCTGCGAGGGGAACAGAGGCGTCGAGGAGGGGTCCAGGGAGGCAACGTAGACACAGGAACAAAAAAGCCTTGGGACAAAAAACAAAGAGGGATTAATGTAAGCACGACACAAAGGTTCAAGCTCGAGGGCTGAAAAAAGCTAGAGAAAGTTTCTCGAAGGGCCTGATTTAGTTACCGCATGGGTTCAGTACAATCAAGCACTGAGTGAAGGTCCAGGTCTTCTTTTAAGCCTGGGCTGGTGATTAGTGGCAGCTGAGGTAGATGGCTGATCAGCAGCACCTGTGCTGCTGGCTCTCCCAGCCAGAGGAGGAGGACTCCTAACAGGACCCCCCCTCCTACGGGAGACACCGGGCGACCGTCCGATGGCATCCGGGTGGGCTCGATAGAAGTCCTTCAGGAGGGCGGGGTCCGCCAGGTATGAGCGAGGGACCCAGGTGCGGTGCTCGGGGCCGTACCCTACCCAGTCCACCAGGTATTGATAGCCTCGGCCCCGACGACGGACAGCAAGGAGCTCCTTAACATCCCAGACCAGGTCACCCCCTTCCAGGACCCGTGGTGGGGGGGGAAGGGGAACTGGGGCAGAGAGAACGCTGGATACTACGGGTTTGAGACGTGACACATGAAACACGGGGTGAACCTTGAGTGAAGCTGGAAGGTGGAGGCGTACCGTCATGGGGTTGATGATGCGGTCAATGGTATATGGGCCAACATAGCGGGGTCCCATCTTCCGGGAGGTGGCAGGAAGTGGCAAGTCCTGGGACAACAAGTACACCTGTTGACCCGGCCTGTAGTCTGGTGCTGGCCTCCTCCGTCGATCGGCAGTCCGCCGAGACCGCTCGTTAGCCCGTAGCATGGCCCTCCGTGCAGTCCTCCAGATGCGCTGGCAACGATGGAGATGAGCTTGGGTGGAAGGGACCGCCACCTCTAGCTCCTGGCTTGGGAACAACGGGGGTTGGTAACCCAAGGAGCATTCAAAGGGAGACAGCCCTGTAGCAGAACTTTCCAGGGTGTTGATGGCATACTCCACCCAAGGCAGATACTTGCTCCAGGAAGCGGGGTTGCTGGTGGTAGCGCAACGTAGGGCCGCTTCCACAACCTGGTTAGCTCGCTCCGTCTGCCCATTGGTCTGTGGGTGGTATCCCGAAGAAAGGCTGGCTGTGGCCCCAATTCCCCTGCAGAAAGTCCGCCACACCTTAGCAGTGAACTGGGGGCCACGGTCCGAGACAATATCCTGGGGAATCCCGTGGAGGCGTACGACGTGGGTCACCAGGAGTTCTGCGGTCTCAGCAGCTGTGGGGAGTTTGGGCAGGGCAACAAGGTGAACAGCTTTACTGAACCGGTCAACAATGGTGAGGATGGTATTGTTACCTTGGGATGAGGGGAGCCCAGTCACAAAATCCACCCCCACATGAGACCATGGCCGACTGGGGACTGGGAGGGGGCGTAGGAGACCTGCTGGGGGCTGATGAGAGGCCTTACTGCGGGAGCAGACATCGCAGGCAGCTACAAACTCCCTTGTGTCAGCCTCAAGGGAAGGCCACCAGAAGCGCCTGCGGATAAAAGCCGCCGTGCGACGAGCACCGGGGTGGCAGACGAACCGACTGGCATGACCCCACTGAAGTACTTGGGGCCGGACAGCATTCGGTACAAACAGGCGATTAGGGGGTCCATTGCCAGGGTCAGGTTGGGTGCGTTGTGCCGTTCTTACCACCGTCTCGATTCCCCAGGTGACGGCACCCACAACCCAGGCTGGGGGGAGAATGGTGTCTGGGGTAGCAAGGGCCTTGGTGGATTCCTCAGATTCCAGGCGGGAGAGGGCGTCAGCCCTCACATTCTTGGAGCCTGGGCGAAAGGTGAGGGTGAAATTGAAACGACTGAAGAAGAGCGCCCAGCGAGCTTGTCGGGGGTTAAGTCTCTTGGCGGTCCTCACGTAGGTTAGGTTCTTGTGGTCAGACCATACAATAAAAGGTTCCTTTGCCCCCTCCAGCCAATGCCGCCATTCCTCCAGTGCAGCATGAACTGCTAGAAGCTCCCGATTACCCACATCATAGTTCCTCTCTGCTGGGGAGAATCGCCGGGAGAGGTATGCGCATGGGTGGATCTTCTGATCCTCCTCCGACCGCTGGGAGAGAACGGCTCCAATCCCTGTGTCCGACGCATCCACCTCCACAATGAACTGGCGTGAAGGGTCAGGATGGGAGAGCACAGGCGCCTTAGTAAATAGGCCCTTCAGTGTCCTAAACGCTGACTCTGCCTCAGGGGTCCAGCAAAAAGGACGAAGGGTGGAGGTGAGCGCAGTGAGAGGGGCAGCTACCCGACTGAACCCTGGGACAAACCGTCTATAAAAATTGGCAAACCCCAAGAAGCGCCGGAGTTGGGTCTTGTCAGTAGGGGTAGGCCAGTCCTCCACTGCCCGGACCTTCTTGGGGTCAGCACAAACATGACCCTTCTCCACAACATGGCCCAGAAATTCCACTGAGGCGGAGTGGAACACACACTTCTCAGCCTTAACAAACAGGCGATTCTCCAACAGCCTTTGGAGGACGAGACGGACATGTTGTTGGTGCTCCTCCTCAGTCCTGGAGAACACCAGGATGTCATCCAGGTAGACCACCACGAAAATGTTCAACATATCCCGGAGGATGTCGTTCACCAAAGCCTGGAAGACAGCTGGGGCATTCGTCAGGCCGAAAGGCATGACGAGATATTCGAAGTGGCCCAGGTGGGTATTGAAAGCCGTCTTCCACTCGTCTCCTTCCCGAATGCGCACTAGGTGGTAGGCGTTGCGGAGGTCCAACTTTGTGAAAACAGAGGCGTGGGTCAGGGGTTCAAACATGGAACTCAAGAGGGGGAGTGGATACCTGTTCTTAACTGTGATGGTGTTTAACTGCCGATAATCTATGCAGGGCCTCAGGCTGCCATCCTTCTTCGCCACAAAGAAGAAGCCTGCACCTACCGCGGAGGACGATGGCCTTATGATGCCTGAGGCGAGGGACTCGGTGATATAATTGCGCATAGTCTCCTTCTCAGGGACAGAGAGGTTATACAGCCGACCCACCGGAAGAGCTGCCCCAGGAAGGAGATCTATGGAGCAATCATAAGGGCGGTGAGGGGGGAGTGAAAGGGCCTGATGTTTACTAAACACGGAAGCTAGATCGTGATAGACAGAGGGGACACCAGAAAGGTCTGGAGGAGAGACCGATCGCCGAGGGCTACTGGACGGAGAGCGAGCAGAGCGAAGGCAGTTGGCGTGGCAAGCAACGCTCCAGCCCAAAATCCGTCCAGCTGACCACGAGATGTGGGGATCATGTCTCTCCAACCAGGGCCTACCTAACACCAGGGGAGCAGTGGGAGCGTGTAACACCAAAAAACGTGCAGTCTCCACGTGATTCCCAGAAAGCGTCAATGTGAGAGGAGCAGTGCAGTGCGTAACCTTACCTAGAGAGTGGCCATCTAAGGCTTGGACGGTGCAGGTGGAGTCAAGGGGAACGAGTGGGATACCTGCTTGACGGGCTAAGGAGATGTCTATCAAACACTCGTCCGCCCCTGAATCCACCAGTGCGCTAACCGAGAGTGACTCAGTGCCCCAAGAAAGAGTGGCAGGGAAAAGATGGTTCTTGGGTTGGGGTAGTGTGGTCTTGCTCACCAGGATCCCCTTAGCTAGTGAGCCAGGTATTTTTGGGCAGGCAGGGCAGGCTCTGATGAAGTGCCCCTTCTTCCCACAATAGAGACAGAGTCGACCCCGCATACGCTCTTCTCGTTCCTCAGGCCGGAGGCGTGACCTGGCCACCTTCAGGGGTTCATCAGAGGCTCCTCCGGATGATGGTTTAGGTGAGAGGGGGAATGTGGGGCCCGATGGGTAACTTCCACCACCATCGGGGTTAATAGGGGAACAGGCTGTGTATGCTCTGGGTGTAGCCCCTGAGCGTTGAGCATGTTCCTGGCGTCTCTCTCTCAGGCGTGCATCCATCTGCAGAGCAAGGGTGACCAGAGCGTTGAGGGTAGTGGGTGGGTCTCTTCCGACGATCAGATCCTTTATTGCGTCACTCAGACCTCTCCGGTACGCGCTCCGGAGAGCCAGGTCACCCCACCCACTGTCTGCGGCAATCACCCGAAAGTCCAGGGTGTAGTCGGCGACAGAGCGAGTCCCCTGCTGGAGGGTGTGTAGCCGGCTGGCCGCGTCCGCCCCGTCCGCCGGGTGATCAAACACCAGTCTGAACTCTGCAAGGAATCTCTCATAGTCCTTGGAGAGGGACCCATCCTGGCCAACGGCTGCAATGGCCCAGCTGAGGGCTTTGTCCGAGAGGAGGGATATGATCAGGGCGATCCGGGCCTCGTCGGACCCATAACGTGAGGGCTGGTGGGTAAACAGGAGTTGGCACTGACCGAGAAACCCCTTGCACTGGGCAAAATTTCCAGAATAACTCTTGGGACATGGGAGTTTGGGCTCTGTGCTAGGTTCAGGAGGGTTATGAACAGATGAGACCAAGGGGCTGGGCTGAGGGGCTGCAGAAGGGCCGCTAAGCCGGGAGACGACCTCGGTCAGGGAAGCGAGCTGAGCGCCAATGGTCACCAGGGCAGCAGCGTTGGTCTGGGAGGTGGTCTGGAGAGTTGAAACCTCCCCTGTGACCAGGGTGAAGGCCTGGGTGAGCTGGTTGTTAAGGCCTGCTAGCTGGGCATCATGCTCGCGGACTCTGATTTGGAGGGTCTCGGGGTCAGGGAGCTTGGGCATAGTGGCGGGTGGGGCACCCGCCTGTCTGGGTTGGCTAGGGTTCATATTTGGCTTGATTGTTCTGTAGGGTCCAACCCCAAAACCTGAGGTGAACCCGAGTAGCCAACCACAAACAGGCAGGAGACCAAACAATTGAAATAAAGAGCCAGATGGCTGTTTATTAAGGTGAAGGGGAAAAAACTGACTCAGGGGTTGATCCGGAGGGGAAGGCAGAGGAAACAGGGGAGCGATGGTTGGGGGTCCAGGAGACCAGGGTCAGTCGTGAGTTGGCAGCTGGGGGGGGGGTCACGGAGATCCACGAGAATGGCTGCGAGGGGAACAGAGGCGTCGAGGAGGGGTCCAGGGAGGCAACGTAGACACAGGAACAAAAAAGCCTTGGGACAAAAAACAAAGAGGGATTAATGTAAGCACGACACAAAGGTTCAAGCTCGAGGGCTGAAAAAAGCTAGAGAAAGTTTCTCGAAGGGCCTGATTTAGTTACCGCATGGGTTCAGTACAATCAAGCACTGAGTGAAGGTCCAGGTCTTCTTTTAAGCCTGGGCTGGTGATTAGTGGCAGCTGAGGTAGATGGCTGATCAGCAGCACCTGTGCTGCTGGCTCTCCCAGCCAGAGGAGGAGGACTCCTAACAGCGTGGCCCTTATCTGGAGGAGTCAGATGTGTCTGGAAAAGTGTCTTTCACCTGCTCCTCATCTGTATTATTTACACCACTGTCTGACATCCTGTCTATGCCCTCAACCCTGGAAATAATGTTTAAAATTTTACAACTTTTTCCTGTGATTCTTGTATTTGAGCGAAGTCACTGGTTCATGGTTTTTACACATTGCCATGGTTACTGTATTGTTCACATCCTGAAATGTGCTGCTGGTAGATAATTATTGCAGATGTACGGAAGAGTATTAGGGAGGAGGAAAAAAGTATTAGGAAGGAGAAAAAATATTTGAGAGGGGAAGATTTTTTTTATTGTGCACTTCGAGAAAATAGTTGAAATGTCGAGAAGAATGTTGAAATAAAATTTTGAGAATAAAGTCGAAATTTCGCCTTTTTTCTCAACATTTCAACTTTATTCACGAAATTTCGACTTTTTTTTTTTCGAAATTGTACTTCAACATTAATCTCGACATTTCACCTTTTTTTCTCAACACTTCGACTTTTTTTCTCGAAAGTGCATAATGAAAAAAAATCTTCCTCCTCTAAAAGATTATTTTTATTTTTCTACTGCCTGGCTCTAATACTCTTCCGTACAGATGAGATTTTAACCCATCAGGTTAAAAAAAGAAGAGTCTGACTCAAAATGATAAACTTGTTTTCTGTTCGTAATAAATAAATACAATACATCTCTTTCAGCTTATATAGATAGCTATATACTCTAACTCATCCCACTTCTATAAGTTCAAGTTTCAAAAAGTATATGGGTTTTTAAGGTCCTGAGATATCTTTTCAGATGAAGTCAGATTGTAATAGTCTGGGAACCACTGATTTAAAGCAAGTAATTACTTTCAAATTTGTGTCAGTATTTCTCCAGCGTGTTGTGGATCCCTACAATAGTACATTTCCCTCTGTTTATGTGCTTGGGCAACAGTGCGATTCTGCCAGCCAGGTGGGTCCAGGCTCAGCATGTGTAATGAGCTGAAAGAGTGTGTAGAATGAAGATGAGAGCGAGTAGCTGATAGTGAATTCCTGGAGACCAGAGGGCAGAGGTAAAACTTGTAAGCAGTACAAGGCGGACCTCATTATAGCAGTATGGTGTGCTGCGCTTGCAGGAGTCACTGGGGCAGACCAAACATCTGTACAACTGACAGAACGACCTTAGAACATTCAAGTCCTTCCTACCTGAACTTGCAAATATGTGATGGTGTATTCATTTTCACTTGTAAGCCTGCCTGAAAATGTGTTTTTTTGAATCAATTGGGAAACAACAAGTCAGATATTTGATGATACTTTCCTCAACAATATGTAGAACTGGAAGACACAGGAAAAAAAAAACAGTATAGTATATCTTATGATCTTATCTATTTATTATTCTTTTCATTAATATACCGGTATGTAGATATATAGATTTATATTATGGATATAGATATGTTATATGTAGGTATATACTGTAGATATATTGAGTTATATTATACGTACACTATTTTTATATCTATATCTCTATTAATATATATTGATTTATAGTTATATGTTGATATATAGATTTATAGCTATTTTTATGTATATAATTGGGGGTATCCAACATTAGCGGCAAAAGTGTCAAGAAGATGGTAAAGCAACACTTCGATAAATTCTGATGGCTCACGTACATAAAAAGGGACAACAAATCATATACGCAGATCTTCCAATCATCCATGTGTGTGTGTGTGTGTGTGTGTGTGTGTGTGTGTGTGTGTGTGTGTGTGTGTGTGTGTGTGTGTGTGTGTGTGTGTGTGTGTGTGTCAGTATATGTGGGCGTGTGGGTGTGTTTGTGTCTCAGAGCAACATCACGTCACGTGGGCACGCAGCCAAGAGGTTTTCCCATTATATCACCCAGTGCTCCTACCTAAGTTACAGTCCTGGGCATTGCCATCCTCTACCAACCCCAGGAGGGCCCTGCACTGAACTCAGGTCTCCTCCTTAACCTGAGGAGTGAGCAGGCCGCTTCTTTTCACCAGACAGGGTGGGGTTTCGCCGGCCGGACGTAGCGCATGGAAGGATCACGTTATTCCGGCCGGATCCTCCACACCCCATCTGGCGCCCCGGTTGGCCAGAGGGGGCATGTATAGCCCAGGACTGTGTGCATGTTTTTGTGAGGGTAGCTCCCATTAGCTACCCAGGGGAACACGGGGAGAACATGCAAACTCCACACAGAAAGGCCCTTTCACCAATCCCACCCAGGGTGTGGGCACTGAAGTCATGGGGGAACTGAACTAACACGCACTTCAGCGCCCACAGCGCCCCTAAACCACACAACCCCGAAGCAGAGTGTGTGGTTTATTAACAACCCTAAACCACACCACCTGCGGGGAGCACAGGAATGAATGCAATACAACCATAAACACCTCAAACTGACATAGAACCACCCCGAACACAACCACTACACAACCACTACACAACCACTACAACCCCAAACCAAAGCAGCGAGAGGGGACGAATGGGCAGTAGGGCATGCCCATATCAAAATTTCCAAAATTTTCCAATGTGGTGTGAAGCATGGGGTGCGCAACGCGGCGCAACCTGCGGCGTAGGCGAGGCGTCGATTTGTTGCAGAACCATAATCCAGCCTTAAGTCTCTGGGTGAGTCAGGACTAGTGGTTTTTAAACTTATTTGCTGACAAATCTGTAAATGCCGATGTCAAAGTTTATGTTAAACCACATGCCCACATCTGCACAAGACAGGGGTAGATTGTATAACAGTGAGCAGTCAGAGTTCAGTAACCACCAACCATGTGTGAAAAGGTGCCTCCATCCAATAACTCCCATATCTCCACTTGAAAATAATTTAAATTCAACAAGGTCACATTGTAAATCTCAGATATGTCTTACAGTGTTTTGTTTGCACAAACTGATGAAGGAATCCAGGAGAATTTCCCTGAATCATAAATAGTCTGAGTCATGCGCTGAATAATCAAAGCAGTCAGCTTTAAAGATATGCAGTAGGATTAAGATAATGTGACTGAAGGTGAACCGGAGGGATTCTTGCAGTCTTATTTCCGAGAAAAGAATGGTACTGAACTTTTTTAGCAGTTGATGTATGCCAAACAGAACAATAACGAGAAACCACAGTAATTCCTCAACAGAGGCATTGTAGTCAAACAGACAAAAACTTATCGGCAAAGGCTTTGCGATCAATCCCAAAGACTGAGAGGTGGTGACTGTCCAAGTAACCACAGACAGTTGTTATGTCGGGAGAGTTCTTTGTTTCCCAAACTACAATCCTCAGTACTGCGCAAAAGTCTTAGTCTGGTCTGGTTAATGACGTTGTATGAATGATGTAGTTAGTGTTTAAATAGTCCTTATTTGTGTATATTTATATGGTGTCAGCAACAAACTAAAACCACACAATATTCTTTACAAATTTACAGTACTAACAATTAGTGCTGTCAGGCGATTAAAAAAATGTATCTAATTAATTACAGGATTTATAATTAATTAATCTAATTAATTGCATTTTAATCTCATATCTGCTAAAGGTCCCCAAATGAAGAATTAGAATTCTCGGACATTACAAAATTGCAGTGCATAGCTAATCAATTGAATACACTAAGAAGAGAAGATTTGAAATCCACATTTTTATTGGTGAAGTGTTTCATAAATGAAATTCAAAAGAAAAAGCTCAAGCATCATCAGCAAACCAATTAGACCAGGTGGATTATTCAAAAATGCAATGCAAATACAGTTAAATAAATACAATTCAGAAATAAAAAAGGCTGAGTCTCAAATAGGCACTTAAGGAGACTCTCAGTTCAAAATTAAAACTAAAGCTGACTCAATACAGCGATTCAAGTACTAGAACCTGTAACGTTTACAGTGGAACTTGTCCAGACATGTTTAGTGTTTAAATGATAATTCAGGCTGGAGCAGCTCCGCTGATAGGAACATTCTTCTTTACAAAATGTACAAATCACTGCGTTCTTGTTGATAGTCCCGTCTTCTTTCTTTTTATACATAAACTTGCTGTTCAAAGGTCCTAGCAAAGATTTGCTGAGTCTCCCCTGAGTCGTCCAGGTCTGTCCCTGCTTTGTTAGTTTGACCAGCAGCAGGAGGGAAGTGACCTGTTACTGCCAAGTGAACTACGGGTCCCTCAATGGGACACATTTAAAATACTCAAGCATTTTGCCACTCATAATTAATTGCGTTAATTTTCATAACGCGTTAATTAGCAGTGTAATTAATTAATCTAATTAACGCGCTAAACTGACAGCCCTACTAACAATAGTTATTTGGTGAGACCTCCTTCGGAACCGAACAAAGATTTAGGGAGACGATGTTCACAGTTACATTGATTAGGATTCCGTTCAGAAAGTCACGTTCCTGGTTTGTTTGTTTTTTAATCTCTTTATCTTTAAGAGGCCGGAAAATACAGACCTTATTAAAACTTTGCAAGACAACAAGTTAAGTTTTCTGACAGACAGACACAGACACATAAAGAGAAATCTATCTTTGTTATCAGTGCATTCAAGTCAGATTTAAAACAGCATAGAGAATCTGGTCAATTTTCAAAATAAAACACTATTAGCATATTCCGACTCTTGCGTCGATGTTATATCATAATGTGTGGAAGAAGGCCGCAGAAAAACAAGTCAAAGTTAATTTAGCAATCAATAGCATGTTTTATTTGACATCTTTTCTATAAAGGATAAGAACAAAAAGGATAAGGTTTTTTGCCACACACTGCACAAAAGCCTTATTTTCAAGAAAATTAGAAAACCATTTTGCCAGTTTTAACAATTCTAGTCAAGAACATTTTTATCACCCCATTGGCAGATTTTCTTTCTTAAAATAAGACAATTTGGACTAACTTTAGGAATCTTAGGCTTAGGTCTGGAGGGGCTGTTTTGCAGTGCATGATTGACCTGATTATTACAAAATGATGCCATGATTCGTTTGATCTCAAAACTTTTAGGTAAAGTTGTATTCTCATGAATCCATTTAGAGAAGGGAGCTTTTCAGGATTGGTCTACTTCTGAAGCTAAGATAAATCAAGGAGGAATGTAGTAGAAAAGCAAAGGAAAGAGAGAGAGAAAAAGGAGAACGAGTTCCAGCAGAACTACGGGAAGGATGTGTGGTCGGAAATAAAAAAAGATCCCTACCTATTAGCAGGAGGAGAACCAGAGTGCAAAGAGTTAATGACTGTGTTCTTTTGTTGGGTTCATCAGAACTGAATTATATAAATGGACTAAATTGCGACACACTGAACCGGGCTGCATTGAACTTGTCTATTTTCTCTGTAAGGTTTAAATCTTACTAAAGTAAATTATTGTACAATGATAGCAGGAAGACAGCTAATCATGCTTTCTCCACACAAAAGTCAAGCAATTAGATACATAAAGAACAATGCCAGTTCTGACTTGCTCCCCAAGTTGAACCCCTTTTTATTCGGAAATATATACATATTTTTTCAGAGATAAATGATAAAGATTGGCTGTGTGTTTTAAACAGATTACCTTGAATACATTCCCGTATTTTCCGCACCATAAAACGCACCGGATTATAAGACGCACCATCAATAGATGGCCTATTTTCAAACGCTCTTTATATATAAGGCGCACCACATTATAAGGCGCTCGGAATATACGGTAAGATACTGTACTATAGTGGCTGGGGTTGAGTTACGCATCTACCTGATGGAGCTGCGCTACAGGAAATGCTACAAAATGCTATAGCAAATGCAAAAAAAAAGAAATAAATTATAAATAAGAAAATAAGAAAAGTACTATAAGTCAAAACTTTATTAAAGGAGCATGAGGCTCCTTTTAAGAAATGAGACTCTCTAGCGCCACCCTTCACCACGACGGCCGTTGGGGGTACTGCAGCCAACAGTGAAGCCGGCACGGGAGAACGGGGAGAACGTGCATGCAGCGTCATGTGACGTCACATCCGCAGGACAGCACGGGAAATTTGGGCCCGAATTGCAGCACATTTTGCAGCACACAGCTTGTTCAAGGCAAAGGAGAGATACACTAGAGGACTCATTCTTTTGGGTTTGGAACGCTTCATCTGACATTATTACTAGAAAACTTAAAACGTATACGAATTTTTTTCATAAATTCTGCCTCAATCCTGCCTCAAGCTCCTTTAACAAAATAAAAACCAGCTTTCTGAAAACTTTGTTCACTCCCAAAACAAATGGGTAGGCGAACTTTTCTAGTTCACCCCGAATCCCTCGAAATCCCTTCTTCCGTGTGGGACTAGAACAGCTGGGCGAGTGCAGCATCCAATGGTCCCGGCTCCATCTCCTCACAGTCGCCATTATGCGAGTCAGCGTCGCTGCTGTTGTCTTGAACGTTTGTAACGATTCCTGCCTTTGTAAAAGCTTGGACCACAGTTGAGGCTGATATATCAGCCCGGGCATCCAGATGGTGGAGTATGTGCGGCGCTGCCGTCCCGTCTCGGTGAACGTGTTCCCCTTCCGCCATCCACCGCTGATCCGCGTGGCTGATAGCCTTGAGTTTGAACTCTGTGTCGTAAACGTGTCTCTTTAAAGGGGATCTTTACACAAGTGATGTGAGACTGTAATGAATTACAGATTTTTAGCGCCGTTTTTAGCGCTGTTACTTCGGAGACACCCACTACAGTATCCCTGACTACAATAACAGAAATTACCGTAATGATCCTATATACGGCACACCGCATTATAAGGCGCACTGCCGGGTTTTGAGAAAATGAAAGGCTTTTAGCTGCGCCTTATATTATGTGCAACAACTGGCATCCTTAGCACCGGTTACAGAAATTTAATAAGCAGTGCTGTTTTGTTAATTGCCTTCAGAAACGCACCTTATTGAACTGATCATCTGAATGTGGCGCATGGTTGGGTTTAGTTGAGCAGACCATCACATGTCACACAGAAAATGACCCAGTGAGCCAAACAGCAGAGGTCAACAAACAATGTTATCAAACCTCGACTGGGGGGTTGCAGCCGAAGAGTCTGTGACGCCAACTTGGCACGCCATAGGTCCAGATAAGTAACTGGCACACGGAGATCTATTGGTTTATCAATCTAGAGTCCCTTTATTACGGAGGGAGATCAGTGCTTTGTGTGCATGAGAGAGGGGTGTATGGAAGTAAAACCCTTAGGGCTAAATGATGGATGATTTTGCATGTGGAATAGCAACTGATAATGGAGAAGCACGATACCATACACTCGTGACTGAAAATAATCATTTGGTCGTGGGCAGAAAATGAATAGCAGCCACCAGCAAATCCTGCTCAATTCTTGACCGTCCTAATGAAAGGCCGTATATAGATTAGATGGGCCGATGCAGCACACTCCTGGCAGTGTTTAAAAGAAACAATTTATTCTGTTTCATTTATGTGAGCTGTCTCTCCTCTACACTCCCATTTACCATCTGATATTCAGCGGCTCTGTTGGCATCAACCCACAAAAGGGAACGCAGACACAGGAATCTATAAAGTTGTCCCGGATCAAAATTAATCAGGAGAGAGGAAAAAAGATGTTTGGATCAGCAGACCCCACCTTCTGCCTACATTTTGCTGCTCTTATCCCACCAGCAGCAAAACGTGTGTGTGTGTGTGTGTGTGTGTGTGTGTGTGTGTGTGTGTGTGTGTGTGTGTGTGTGTGTGTGTGGTGTATTAAAATACAAACGAGGCAGCACCTAACAGGCCTTGCAAATGATACTGGAAAAGGAAAATATTTCACTCATTTGTTTTAAAGATATTTTTTGTGAAAAAAATACATTTGAGAGCATTTTTTCTTTTTTAAAACCCTTCATGTTACATACTGTATCATGTTGCCTGGGCCAGTTGGGGTCTGAAAATATATCTGTCCATGAGCTGTTAAACCTTTCAAGGTACTATGATCAGAGGCGGAGCTAGAGGGGGGGCCGGGGTAGCACTGGACCCCCCTGAAATCTGATTGGTCCCCCCAAGTGCCCCCCCAGATGATTGACATATCAGGGCACCGCGCACGTCTTGTTGAAAGGAGCCAGTTGCGTTTTGAAATCAGTGACTGCTGACTGCTATGTCCCTCCTGTACAGTAGTTGGCGCTATGTAGCACAAAGAGTTGTAATCCACCTTATTATAAATAAACAAAAATCAGCCTTTGGCTGTGTCTCAATTCAGGGGCTGCATCCTTCGGAGGACGCGGTCTTCGTAGGCCACGCCTTCGAAGACCGCGAAGGCCACACCGAAGGCTGGACGGACGCTAGTGAAATGAGGCGGTCTAGCCTGCGGGGGATTTCCTGGTTGCGTCACCAGCTGTTCCCGCCCTTGTCCTACGTCACTAAACAAAGTAGAAAGAAAGAAAGATAGACAGAAAGAAAGAAAGAAAACACGATAGAAAAGAAGAAAGAACCCCCCCCCCAAAAAAAAAAGAAATGGAGCCAGAAGTTTTGTTTTTGTTTTTTTTTATTTTCATTTTGTTGGAGGAGGAAGAGAGGCGTGTCCGCCGGCGCCGGCGGGTGCTGTATGTGCGGCTGATGGAAGACCAAAGACAGGTAAAGATGTGTTCAATTTTATCCAAGGTAACAGTTACGGGTAATTAGCATATCTATACATTACGTTAATCACTGTGAATTGACATAAACGCTAGACATTATATGTGTATGTGTGTGTGTGTGTGTGTGTGTTATTGTCAATTATATAGATTATTATACAGACATATAAATATAGCTTAGTTTATATGGTTAATGTCATTTAATTTTGATAATTCATTCATATTTAAAATAACCCTCACCTTAAATTAAAATAAATCTTCTCCTTACCCTATCCAGCCCAGACCCCTGTACTGCAGGATAAACCTGGCAGTTCCTGTGCTGGACAGGTTTTTTGGCCAGGAGGACACAAGGCCAGATTTTAGGCTGAGCAGAGAGTCCCTGGCCGTGCTACTGGACCTGCTCCACCAGGAGCGGAGACACGGATGGGGTGTCACAATTGAGCCCTTGGTGTTCCTCTTCTGGTTGGCAAGTGGGGCATCATACAGGGTGGTCCCCACTTCATCCTTGCAGACGGCGGGTACCCGTGCCTCCAACATCCACTCCCCCTCATCACTCCCTACAAACGACCGGTAGAAGGTGTGGGAGCCCAGCGCTTCAACAGCCGTCATTCCAGGGCACGCTCCATTATAGAGCGCGCCTATGGAATGATGAAGACCAGGTTCAGGGCCATCTTCCTCCAAGCGCTGGAGGTGCACCACACCTTTGTACCTCAGGTATGTCATCACACAACAGGATTGATTTATTTTTTTTACAATACTGAACAAGAGTAAATTAAACATAATGAACTATTTTTTCATTTCAGGTCATAACAGCATGTGCCGTCCTCCACAACATCTGCCTTGGGGCCGGTGACATCATGGCCCTGGAGGACCAGCCTGTGGAGGATGAGGGAGAGGATGAGGGGGAGAATGGGTTGGAGGGTCAGCGGTGCTCCGTGGCGGGACCAGCTGTCTGCAGAGGTGTCTGCCCTGGAGGAGTTGCCATGTGACCATGATTATCTTTAGAAGGCAGGTGAAATAACAGTAAAGCTATTATTCCTATTTAAACTGTTTTGTAGAGAGATTTGTTTGTTGAAATAATTTGTGATGGGATTTCTTTTATGTAAATAAGGTTGTGAAGTAGTATTTTGTATGCACAGTCTTTTATTCTCGCCTCTTTCTGAAAAAAATCTCAGTGACATGGCAGCCGTCGATTGCGTCAGCCCTGCAAACCCAGTTGATGGACGATGCGGGGGACAGTGGAGACACTCTGGATACAAACCCCAGATGATGTCCCACTGCCAGCAGAAGAAAACACCAGGGGCCTCATCTATAAAGCTTGCTTGCGCAGAAAAAGCGCCTGAAAGTTGCGGAAGCCACCTTCTACGCAAATCCTCGGATCTAAAAAGAAAAAACTAACCGAAAAATCTGCTTATCTTTACGGCAACTCGGACCCTCCCGTAAGAATTTACTTAAGACACGGGGAACTGGCGAGGCAGGCTGTGAGGTGGTGAAATGAAGCCAGATTCATGTCATACTCTTAATAATGTCATCACACATCACAACATATGTCAGACTTGAAATAATAAAATAATAAAATATAATAAAATAGCGCTGATCGTGTCCTCTGTGTGTGAAGCTCAGTCAGTCAGGACTCTGGTGCTGCTGGAGCTGCAGCCGCTTCTTCACCCACCGCTTTAGGACAGAACAAATGAGGGGCTGCGTTTAGGGAGCCCCACGGAGCCCCTAAAGGGACTCAGATTTTTTTTCATATATGAGTTTTGCGCGCGCGTGAAACCTTTAGGTGCTGCTTGTATATGGTGCCTAAATTAGGGTCCCGCGTTAAAACGACGCAGAGCCTACGGCGTAGGGTACGCGGCGACGCGCAGCTACGCCGTAGGCTCTGCGTTGGTGACGCAGAACCATAAACCCGCCCTGAGCAGCTCTGAGGGGAGACGGAGGGGAGGAGGGGGAGCGGGGGTGAAGCGGGGCTGCGGGGCCGTCCTCGTATCGCTTTCATACAGTGTCTTGATAATTTGCAATTTAAGGCTGAGCCTACCGTTAGTTTTTAAACTGTAAAAAGTAAGGGGAAAAAAAACATGATTTTGAAAAGACGGGGGGACGTGTGTCCCCCTGTTGCGCCGGGGAACTCACGGCGTTTAGCGCAGCAACGGCGTGCTGCCACTCACTCGCTTTATTTTATTATATAGCCTACTATTTATATAGTTATTCTAACTTTTACTGTGACCACCAAATAATGTGGTTTTCCTGTCCTCCACATCATCTCTACAACATCTCTGTCTCCGTGAAAGTCAGTGTCACGGTGGCTGCTACTTCTAATTCATTCTGACGCACAAACAGGCTGCAGGAAGCCACTGCGCATGCTCAGTAGGCTCATCCATATGCATTTATGGGCGTGTACAGGGCGGGGATTCAGCTACGCAGCCTTCCAGCTGGACTGTGATTCATGAAGGAACGTTGCGTGCAAATCTGCGTGCACATGGTTTTATTGATCCGGATTTTTTTTTGCGCCCGGCATTTTCGGCTTTTGAGCGTACGTGCACTTTTAGTATGACTCCTACGCACTCCATTTTAAATGAGGCCCCTGGTCATTGTGGCATCCCATCAAGCCCAGCAGCGCTGTCACGGACTCCTGCTCAGCAACATCATTCACATTCCTATATTAATTTTCTTTATATATTATTTTTTTGTATTTGTATTTATTCATTATATTTGTTTTTTTTTTTAGCTGTAAATAGTTGTTTTAATAGTACTTTTGTAAATAGTTGTGAATGTTCAGACAAATCTAATCAAACCAAGTAAATCTATTGTTAATTGTAAATAGTTGGTCTCTACTGTTGTGATTTATCTGTAAATACTAACAAATAAAGTGTACAATTATATTTTTAACAACAATATTTTTATTCAATTAACACAGTAAACTTCTCTTAAATCTCTTAAAAGGTAATAACTTAAATTGGAAAAATAAAATTCTTATATAAAAACTATGTACAAAATTAACATGTAAAAAGTGAACAGTATGATTAACAAATTAACAACCTAACAATTATCAACAAATTAACATTTACAACAAAAAACAATTATTTATTTACAAATCTCTGGAGCAGGGAAAAGAGTCTGTCCATCCTTTCCCTGCTCTCCTGCGCTCTCCTCTCTTCTGCCTCCCTCTGTAATCTCATGTCCTCTTTGATGAGATTTAACAATTCCTCATCCCTATCCCTCTTCCTCCCTGCTGCTGCTGCTGCTGGCCCTGGCCGGCTATCCTCCTAATCCTCTTCCTCCTCCTGGTCACCCACCGCTGCACTTGGCCCCGGTGTGTCCTCAGGGACGGAGGCCATTAGGACAGGGGGGGTCACAGAAGCCTCTGTCCCAATACCTCATCCATGACTTCAAACAAGGGCCAAGTTGCAGCGGTGGGTTTCCCACCCACTCCCTCGCCTGTCCCTGGACACTTGAGATCCTAATACTGAGAACAACATCATCATATGAACAACAGCAAAACTTTTCAGCAAAGTGTTTATTAACTTGCATGGGTAAAACAAATAATTCAATTTCCAGATCTCATGTACATACTTTATATATTTTTTTAAGGTTGTCCCACTTCTTCTTAGCCTGCAGGGGAGTCACCTTCCCCTGCAGGCCCATTTTCTCCAGGATTGTCCTCAACACAGAGAGAAACGAGAAAAAAAGGGAAACACAAATCAATCATGTTAACACAAGGACACAAATATTGGAAAAGGTGACAGCAAGACAGACACAAAATCCCCCAAATAATCATTGGATGTGTTTTTTTCTCTACTGGATTGTCTTTTTATTTTAGCCTTTGTATAGGATTAGAATCATTAGAATAACTTTTAAATACAAGATGTAAATATTTGTTTATTGTCTTACCTCCATGCCACACTGGCACTATTCTTTGCCCCCGTGAACATGTTTTCATGCACCGCTCTGAGCCTGATGAACTTCTCTGTAAGCTCCTTGCTCCCTAACACAAAATTGAAATATTCAGGTTTTGTTGTTGTTTCATGTCAACAGACAAGATGGTTCTTCAACAGCAAAATAATACTAATAATGTAAGCCATACAAACATTTTACTGGACTTACAGATACTCAGCAGTCAACCAGGGTTCACAACCTAAATGTATTCATCTTGGTCCATTTATGTACATAATATTAAGGATAAAAAATAATAACAGTCCACAGTAACGATAAAATATATGTCAATCTCTTAAATGCTGTGACGAATGTGGAGGCAGCAGAGCCTCTCAACTAGTTAGCTCCGTTTTGTTATGTTAGAGTTCAGTTTATGTTATTGATTGGACGCAGCTTTTTTTTTGCCGCTGCAGCTGAACGGACCGTCACATCGCTGCAGTTTCATGACGGAGAGAAGACAGATTACAGATTAAACTCATGCTTCACTGTGATGTTGTGAAAGTCCGTTCAGCTGCAGCGACAAAAAAAAAGCTGCGTGTCCTCTAACAACATCTAACAAACGCCCCACCCCCGCCCGAAACGAATAGAGAAAAGAGAAAAGAGTTTTCCACTCGCTGTTTGGGTCCGTGTATCTTTTGGTCATTGGATTTTTCCGTCATGAGTGGGAATCAAAAACAAAAAACGATTGGTTTATTTGATTTTCCTTTTAAAACAAAAAACAAATATTGAATTACACTGCATTTTTTCTTTTTCTGTGTTAATATGATTTAACAAAGATTCAAAATACGCTTTTATTTTCGTTTTCTATTTCATATAAGAAAAATGAAATCCCTAGTCAACAGGAAGGAAAAAACGAACCAAAAACAACCGTTTATTCATATTCGTGCACCGGAAGCTTGCATTTACAACCGAGTGAACTTAGTTCTGGATATTTAACAGGCATTCCTGTGACAATTCTCTCCAGGGGAAGTTTGATTTTAATATTTTATTGGTCGGGTTTACGTGACTCGGAAATGGCTCTGTATGCTGCAGTTCGGGTAACCATGGCAACCATAGCGGCGCTGAAACAACAGATTAAGGATTATTTTTTAAAGATTGATTAAGGACTTGTTCCACAGCGGTTTGACGCACAATGACATTTCCTGCACGTTGCAGCAGATGTGTCTCCTGCAATGCTCAGAAATGAGCGTCAGAAGATTCTGTGCTCGGCATCATCTGAGGAGAAAAAGGCTACGCAGAGCTGGAGAGCGCTTTGATTCATCATGGCCGAATGACCGGCTATCTGTCTTCACTGGGGGTGCATGCTGGAGAAGGTCGGGTTGGAAGAATTAATTTAGTCCCACGCGTGAGGTATCCACGTGATTATCATTATATGTATACATTGCACTGCAGCACAAACTTTACCTGACGCCGGAATTCATGGTATGGCTGATGGAGCTCTCTCAGGTTCTTCCAACCCGACCTTCTCCAGCAAGCACCCCCAGTGAAGACAGATAGCCGGTATTGCGGCTTTCCTGTACTTTTAAGAGCCGCTTGAGAGTTTATTGTTAGGTCCTGTATATTTGCATGACGCTGCTGACAGAGAAGCACGCTGAGTCCGACAGAAGTTTTATGGCGTTTAATGACAAAACTCAGCCACAACGGCCTTCCGACATGCTTAATGGGTTTTAAACGTGTACACTGCAAACGTGATCGGGGTGATCAGTGTTCAGTACAAAGCTGTCAACAAAAGCTACGGCTCCCCTAACAGCCTGTCCTAACTGCATGCGAGCGTCCGACTGTCGCGCCGCAATGCGTGGCATCGGACCCGCTCTGAACGCGTTATCGGCCCCACGTTCTACCACGTTCTTTTGATTGACAGCTGAGACTCGCCTTTTAGAAGGCTGATTTATGGTTCCGCGTTACACCAACGCAGACCTTACAGCGTAGGGTACGCGGCGCGGTCACCGAACGGTGCGCGTCGCCGCGTACCCTACGCTGTAGCCGTCGATTTTACGCGGAACCATAAATCAGCCTTTATTCACCCGCCCGTGCGCTCCTGAAAGAAACTCCTAACATTAGCCGACTCCTAAAAGAGTAAAGGGACAAGTAAAAGATGGGTGATTACTTGTAATCTCCCTACGTTTGTACTTTCTAAACAGAAAACAAGCTTATTATTCGGTGGAATAAGTGGGGAAAAAACCGAACAATTAATAACGGCGTGTGATTACGCAATCAAACAGCGAACAGCTGGAGTGACCGGCATGCGGTGCAAACATGTCAGCATGTCAGATCATTACTGGGATGTGGGGAAAAAGCAGAGGACACGATCAATCCGGCAGGATCCGGGACAAATTAAGCCCTAATAAGATTAAGATAAGATTCTTATTATATCTTATTATCTTATCAGAACCTTCCAGCCTGGCGATCTCCCTCCAGCAGCTGCCACTTTATTGAAGTTCTTGTATTGAAATGACTGTTTCCTACAGCGCTTTACACTTTTTTTTCAACTTTCAACCGGCTTTCAACGCGAGCGACGGGAAGAAAATAGAATCAGGGCGTGCGACAAAAGTCCAGCTCAAAACGACGCCGCGTCGCTCGCAACCAGTATAGACAGTGCAATAAAAAATAAAGCAATGGAACTGTTTTTGACGCTGACTCTCGCTGGCGTCGCATGCAGTGTGTATATTTGCAATATACTGTGGACATCTGAATAAAAACCTCATAAATAGATTGAATCAAAGCGCTCTCCAGCTCTGCGTAGCCTTTTTCTCCTCAGATGATGCCGAGCACAGAATCTTCTGACGCTCATTTCTGAGCATTGCAGGAGACACATCTGCTGCAACGTGCAGGAAATGTCATTGTGCGTCAAACCGCTGTGGAACAAGTCCTTAATCAATCTTTAAAAAATAATCCTTAATCTGTTGTTTCAGCGCCGCTATGGTTGCCATGGTTACCCGAACTGCAGCATACAGAGCCATTTCCGAGTCACGTAAACCCGACCAATAAAATATTAAAATCAAACTTCCCCTGGAGAGAATTGTCACAGGAATGCCTGTTAAATATCCAGAACTAAGTTCACTCGGTTGTAAATGCCAGCTTCCGGTGCACGAATATGAATAAACGGTTGTTTTTGGTTCGTTTTTTCCTTCCTGTTGACTAGGGATTTCATTTTTCTTATATGAAATAGAAAACGAAAATAAAAGCGTATTTTGAATCTTTGTTAAATCATATTAACACAGAAAAAGAAAAAATGCAGTGTATTCAATATTTGTTTTTTGTTTTAAAAAGGAAAATCAAATAAACCAATCGTTTTTTGTTTTTTGATTCCCACTCATGACGGAAAAATCCAATGACCAAAAGATACACGGACCTGTTTTAATTCCCAATTTCGATTTTCAAACACATCAATGAAATCGGAAAACGGATAATGGATAACGATCCCTTTTTCATTATCAAAACAAAAGATGGGAAACGGATTATTTTGGATTATTTCTCTATTTTTATTTTGTCATTTCAAAACAACAAACGGATGGCCGCGAAATACACGGACCTAGATGGTTATCAGCAAAACTAATGCCACGTATTTGAACTGATTTTTTATGTTTTAAAGTCCCTTAAAGTTTAACATATCTACCATTACCTATTAGAGCGATGTGAAACCCAATACTTACATTTAAAAGTGTAGTTGTCTCCGCTCTCTCTTCTTGCTTCATCTCTGCCATTGTTAAATATCTGTGTGCGCAATGCATCTTGGGATATGGTGGGCCGCGAAGGATATACCGATGCATCCTTCTAACAGCCTTCAAACGGGGGGAGAAGAAGGCTGCATCTGTAGGCTGCATCTGAAGCAGCCTTCCAAATGGGACAGCCTTCGGCGCGCCGCCGTGACGTAATCGGCCTTCAAATGCAGCCTTCGAAGGACGCAGCCCCTCAATTGGGACACAGCCTTTGACTACCGGACTATTAGGAGGAGAAGAAGAATCGCCACAGAAGAAGAGGAAGATTTGAATTAGTGTCAGACGTTATCTTTGCTGGAGTGCCTGGAGCCAAATTTAAAAATGTATTTATTTATTTATTTCAGATCCCCATTAGTTGCTGCCTCAGCAGCAACTATTCTTCCTGGGGTCCAAAAAGAGGAAGAAGAGAAGAAGGAAACATGTCCTTGATGGACAGTGAAGTCCTCAGTCACTTTTTAAAATCACTTTTGTGTTCAGATAGGAGATCGTTTTGCTACAAGCCATGGGTGAGTAACTTTGTGAGTGAATAGCTGTGTGGGAGTAACTGTGTGTGTGTGTGTGTGTGTGTGTGTGTGTGTGTGTGTGTGTGTGTGTGTGTGTGTGTGTGTGTGTGTGTGTGTGTGTGTGTGTGTGTGTGTGTGTGTGTGTGTGTAACTGAAAGGTGTAGGTGTGTGTGTGCATTTACCATTTTTGTTAAAAAATTGTTGCAAAGTTGTTTTTTTGTTTTTTTTACATTTTTTTACAGTATGAATAAACTTAAATATATATGCAGTATACACAAATCTTATCTCCTGTGCTTAATATGTACATTTCAATATTTAGAGACTCCGATTGCAATTGATTGTTCGAGAAAGTGATGGTCCCCCGCACCCGTTTTAAAACGCGAGGTGACTGCTCTTTCCAGGCCAGTGCCCCTCGCCTCTGGAATGCACTTCCGCTGACCTTACGCAGCTTTGAGTCCACTGACAGTTTTAAGAGAGAACTTAAAACATATCTCTTTAGACAGGCTTTCCCCTGATGTTGATGTTTCCCTGGGCATCTGTGAAGTTACCTGTTGTTGTTGTGCTATTGTGTGTTTTATATTCTACCGCATTTTATCCCTGATGTAAAGCACTTTGTGATTGTATCTACGAAAAGTGCTATATAAATAAATTTTACTTACTTACTTACTTACTAAAGTAATTAGTTGTCATAATCTGTGGACCCCCTGAAATAGCTTTGGCCCCCTCTGGCCCCCCCAAGGTTAAAAGTCGAGCTCTGCCACCGGCTATGATATCACAGACCCAGAGCAGAGAGCAATGTGGCCAGTTGTCAGTAGCTTAGATGAGAGTAAGACAGATGTGAGAAATCCTGTGGTTTTAATGTGTTACAGTTTTTCTCAAAAAGCCAATATTTACTATTTGGAAAGAAAAGGCAGCGGTGACCTCTATAGACACCACATACAGGCCTTTTGTAGTTTTCTGGGGTCTTACGTAAAACTTTTACTTGAAGTAAAAAATGAGCCCAATACTGACAAACATATTAGACTTAGTGTTCTGGAATTTTGGTATTAAAATGAACATTTTTGCAAAATTTGTTAAAAAAAAATCCCTAAGTGAGCAAAATTAATTCACTACAATGCATCTCGTACAAAATAAATGATACATTTGATTGATTTTCATGCCAATATCGACTTGACTGTTGGAAACTGCAGATTCAAAGGTCATTTGATACCATCATAATTAGCTTATTTCATGGCTGCAGAAGTTTTAGCCTTTGTTATCAGAAAAGTAGTATAAAAAAGAAGTAAAGAAACTTTCAGACCCAGATGAAAATGAATGTTTGGTCCAAACATGGACCTGTATTAGCTTGCCAGTTCTTTGACCCATATTTGAACATATTGCTGACTCAGGCTGACTAAGCTTCCTAAACTCAGCTGGCAGATATGACCCGGGTCTGGATTTGATTTAATGAAAACAAAGACATGAACCACAGCTTCTTTTTCATTGCAGTATAATTTTCTGTATACCCCTTGTTGAAATGTCAGGCACATGTTCTTTACCCGTTAAACCCAGCCTACTCTTAGGTTTGTGTCCCCTGTACCGGGGGCTCCCGGGTTTCTCCAACAGATCCTATCATTTTTTATGCATTTTCTAATAAAGCAGTTCTGACTTTTGAGGAGAGAAAATAACTATTGTATCTGTAGGAATATTTTTCCTCGTTCTCGTTTTTCTTTTTCCGACGAAATGAGGGCCTTTTTGCCCCCTAAACGTGCCCCAAAAGTCACCAAATTTTGCAGGCAAGCCAGGCCTGGCGAAAAATTTGATATTTAATGGTTTGCATTAATGGGCGTGGCTTAATGGCTCAACAGCCCCCCCTTTGTTATGTACTTAGTGTTCTGGAATTTGGGTATTAAAATTAAACTTTTTGCGAAATTTGTTAAAAAACAATCCCTAAGTGAGCAAGTTAATTCACTGCAATGCATCTCATACAAAAGAAATGATACATTTTATTGATTTTCATGGCAATATCGACTTGACTGTTGGAAACTGCAGAGTCAAAGGTCATTTGATACCATCATGATTAGCTTATTTCATGGCTCAGAAGTTTTAGCCTTTGTTATCAGAAAACAACAGAAACATGTTGGTATTTTACTAAAGTAGCCACACCCACTAACATGGACATACACAGAAAAATGTATGTATGGCAGATTGGTGACTGACAGACAAAATAATAATAGAAATAGTAAAGATAGTTGTGTTGTTCATGAGCCATTATATCTGCCCATCAGCAAGCCTCCAGGAATTTGACCAATCTCAATTTACTTGAGCCAAAGGTGCAAAGACAAAGCTTCTGCGTTCACTTTTTATTCTTTGTCCTTGTAAATATTAAGATTCAGCATTTATTCTGCATATAAAGCGACTCTGGTGGCACCACAGATGAAAATGAGCAACATTTACCCACCTTTAGATCATTTTGGTAACGAACTGGTGATATATAAACCACAGATATTTAAATGTACTGTTTGGAAACAGTGATTCTTTGTCAATAGATAAAGATAATTAGAAAAAAAAATCTATTGTCAAAATTGTGGAATTGTGATCGAAAGTGATGGCTATCCTTCCTGAGTCTGGTTCTGCCTTTCCAGTTTTTCCTTTCCACAGTCTGGTGGTTGCTCTTGACAAGTGGGAATCTGCTGGTTTCCTCAGCCAGGCAAGTACTATTGTTATTTTTATGGGTTTTGTATTAATTGTGCTAATTTTGAATGAGTTAATTTGTATTCTTGAAGTACCTTAAGATGACATTTGTCATGATTTAACGTTATACTGTATAAATAGAGATGAATTGAACTGAATTGGAATAATGTTAGATATCACAGAGCGGTGTGAAGATTTATAGTTTTGTATTCTCCATGTACCACTAACACACACTTTCCTGCAACCGCCCAGCGAGTCAACCTTTCTCATTCTTGCTTTCCTTCATATTTCACCCGCGCAGCAGCAGTCATTCCACCGCCTCCAAGACATTTGCTGTGACTTTTTATAGCATCCTGTCAAAACATGAGCCCAAATTACTTCACTAATGACAACACTACACACAGCCAGGCCTAAAGCAATCAATAGTGCACCTCAAAGGCAGGAAAAGAAAAGGGGAACAACTTTGGCAGACAAATTCAATAGCACAATCAACCCACAGACATTTTCTTTTTCTTTTTCAAAGCTGCTCAGACGCTAAATTGACGATGCAGAAACATGAAAGAGCAAAAGTGATGCTGATGGCTCTTAATGTATAAGTGTTCTGCCAGAAGAGGCATTCAAAAGTGATCATATCTGAAAAACACCATCTATGTTTCCTTTTAAAAAGGGATTCTGTGTGTGTGTGTGTGTGTGTGTGTGTGTGTGTGTGTGTGTGTGTGTGTGTGTGTGTGTCAACAGTTAGATTGCCATGAGGCCTGGGCCATGTTTTTTTTCTCTCTGCTATTCAATACAAGTTCCGATAGCCAGCTTCAGCTGTTAAGCTCTCTTCCATGGAGGGAATATATCGTCCACGAGGCCTTGGCGTACTCTTCGACTTAGTTGGGGCCAAGAACTATTTCACCATTGACAAAAGAGCACGCAGAAGCAAGAAAAGGCAGAAGAGAGTGTCATGCTGAGTGCCAGGCTGTGTCTAATTGTTTGTTTATTGTTTTGGAATTGTTGTTAACCATTTTATTTGCATGTTTTTGTTTGTTACTGTTTGAAATGTAACCTTTTCTGTGTTTTTGAGTTGACATGCAATTACCTTTTGTTTGAGTTTATTAGACACAGCTGAACACAATCAACTGAATCCTGACAGACAGCTGCAGTGGCCAATAAACCACTGCAGGCTGGCCCCCCTAGACCAATGGTGAACGAGGGGAGGGTTTCCTTCCCCTTATATATTCAAGGCAGACATTCAAGCTGGGAGATTGAACGGACGGACAGAGGCCCATGAGGGACGAGAGTGGAGGAACAAAAGTGGATGGACTGTGGTGGCTGGACGGAGAATGGGCAGAGCTGAGGAGGATGGACGGACGTACAGAGGCCCATGGGGGCCCAGGTGGTTGGGGAGCCCCCGGCGGACTCGGACCGGGGATCCCTGTTGGCGTGGGCCAACAGGGAGGGGGCACTGAGAGGGCACTGGAGGACAGTGAGCCCAGAATGACTGAGACTGTTCATCTTTAACCTTTTAACCTTTTATGGATTGGCCATTTTTAGAACAGTTCTATTTTTAGTGACATTTTCCCCACCCCCGATTTTACAACAGTCTTTTGCACAATAAATGTTTGTTGCTGCACCCTTGCTTTTTGTTGTGGGTTACTAAGCGCTGCTCACCCTCGAAAGTATTTAATTGGGGACTTGAACCACCCCTGTGACATTTGGCGTTGTTGGCAGGATTCGAGTTCGTGAGCAGTGCTGGGTACCCACAAAGTTTTAAAATGATAATTTATCCTGGTGCCCGTTTTTTGTTGGGCCTTAAAGAAGGCCCTCTGCCCCAAGCCCTGAGGATGTTTTGCCCGTCGTAACAGTGATGCGACCTTTGCCCATATGCAGCACGAGACCACCGGAGGCTACTGGTGGGGCTGCTGGACGCTGCGGAGAGCTGGCTGCAGCACGAGACCACCGGAGGCTACTGGTGGGGCTGCTGGACGCTGCGGAGAGCTGGCTGCGGCACGAGACCACCGGAGGCTACTGGTGGGGCTGCTGGACGCTGCGGAGAGCTGGCTGCGGCACGAGACCACCGGAGGCTACTGGTCGGGCTGCTGGACGCTGCGGAGAGCTGGCTGCAGCTGCTGGGATAAGGAACCGCTGGAGGCTGCTGTTGGTGGACATGGGGATTGTTGACAGGGACTGCCAACGGTAAACTGTGGGGGGATGTCATGCTGAGTGCCAGGCTGTGTCTAATTGTTTGTTTATTGTTTTGGAATTGTTGTTAACCATTTTATTTGCATGTTTTTGTTTGTTACTGTTTGAAATGTAACCTTTTCTGTGTTTTTGAGTTGACATGCAATTACCTTTTGTTTGAGTTTATTAGACACAGCTGAACACAATCAACTGAATCCTGACAGACAGCTGCAGTGGCCAATAAACCACTGCAGGCTGGCCCCCCTAGACCAATGGTGAACGAGGGGAGGGTTTCCTTCCCCTTATATATTCAAGGCAGACATTCAAGCTGGGAGATTGAACGGACGGACAGAGGCCCATGAGGGACGAGAGTGGAGGAACAAAAGTGGATGGACTGTGGTGGCTGGACGGAGAATGGGCAGAGCTGAGGAGGATGGACGGACGTACAGAGGCCCATGGGGGCCCAGGTGGTTGGGGAGCCCCCGGCGGACTCGGACCGGGGATCCCTGTTGGCGTGGGCCAACAGGGAGGGGGCACTGAGAGGGCACTGGAGGACAGTGAGCCCAGAATGACTGAGACTGTTCATCTTTAACCTTTTAACCTTTTATGGATTGGCCATTTTTAGAACAGTTCTATTTTTAGTGACATTTTCCCCACCCCCGATTTTACAACAGTCTTTTGCACAATAAATGTTTGTTGCTGCACCCTTGCTTTTTGTTGTGGGTTACTAAGCGCTGCTCACCCTCGAAAGTATTTAATTGGGGACTTGAACCACCCCTGTGACAGAGAGGGAGAAAGGGGCTGAAGAAAAGTGGTACTGGAAGTGTATCCTGGAGAAAGGCCTAATGGATTACCTTTCCTTGCATCTAACCGGACCACAGACCAAAAAGGATTACCACACATACACAGATGCATGATTCCTCCCAGAATACAAATCATGAGCACATGAGGGGCAGAGTAATAACATGCCCTGAGCCCATCAGGCTGCTCCCCTCGCAACACAACAGGCTGAAGCAGAGAAAATGAAACTGGTGATTATGGAAGCTGACACTTGTGTCCTTCAGTGGCCGGAACACATCTGGGTGAATCATCATCCGGGGCGGTGTACATGTGTGCGCATGCAAGAGGAAGATGGAGCCAGAAAACGAGAAATATGGCTTGGTTGGCGTGGTTTTCATACTAAATAGGCAAGAGAGTTGTGTGTTTAGATGTGCAGAATGCATTCACAATTATTTTGAATATCTCTCTGTGTTGCATGGTAATGACTAAAAATAATGATAGAAATAAGAAAGCTGAAATTGTTTTCAGCTCGGTTCAGCCTGACTAGTGCCACTGCTCTTGCAATATGCATGGACCATTGATCAGTCTAGCTGTACTTATGGTGATCTTTTCATTGCAGGAATTCAATTATTGCTTGATGAAACAGCAGCCTGTTTCAAAACATAAGAGCAGCTCCTTCGCAGAATGAATGCACATGGGATTTTCAGTTAGATAGTTAGATCCGGGTCCAAGAGACCGGCGAGAGAGACCGGAGAGACTGCCGTGTCTCATGTCATATACGAGGCTCGACCATCACACGCTTCAATGTGTCTTAGTTCAGTTATGACTAAAAACAGATCAGACCAATCACAATATTGTATGAACGTAAAGCAGCACAATGTAACTTTCAGCTTTTGTTGAGTTTGGCGGATCCTTTGGACAAAAGCGGTAGTGCTTTACCAGTAGTGTGGCAGGGTTCCTACCATGCTCCTCCAAGTTACATAGTGCCAGTGAAGGCGATACAGACCCCTCAGACCATGACAGAGGTTCATTAAACCTGTTGGAAGTTGATGTACCATCACAATGACTCTGGAAATATGATATTAAAGTGGAAAAGTTACATTGTGCTGCTTTAAAATGCACATATGCAAACTGGGACATGAAGGAAATAAGTGGAAAATAGACTCAAGATATATGTTGTAAAGTCTATCCAGCGTGACATTGGTGATAAATTTGCTTTTGTCATCACAGAAATATGAAACTACCATATTCTAGCTTCAGCCATTCAGAATCCAGCCCCACACTCAAAATGATTTTTGGTTGTCATTACATGTCTATCCTTTAAACGTAGCCTGAACCGGAACGTGCACCTGTTACCGAGTGGGTTGTGAAAGGCTACTTGTCAGTAAGAAATACCCGTAAATGACATCAGACTGAAGGCAGGCTAGCAAAAAAAAAAAAGTAATGTTTTAATGTGGTTCCAGGCCTGGACAACTTAGGTCTATAAACAAAACAAAGCAACTCAAGAAACAGAAATCATAATTCAGTAGAGGTGTTGGCATCAACCTCTCCCCATGGCAGCCCTCATTTGTACTGAACCATTTCCCCTTTATATTTGCTCCTGACTCCACCCCTGGCTAAGCAATCAGCAAATCACAACAATAGACCCAAGGTGCTCCCCATAAAGCAATCAGAGCTCTCAGGCAATCATGGCCGCTCCCAAATTACTGCATCTGCATGGATAGACACAAGTACAGTAGTTAAATCAATGTCACAGCAGAATGTGCACCTTCTGTGGGACTGAAATCCAACTCCTAATACTTGCTCATGAAAACAATAATATAAGCTACTCTGACAGAGTCTGCTCTGTCACAGCACCCATGCATGGAATACATCGTTGGATGCGTACCCATCGTGCCTCGATGGATATAACTCTTCTCAGTCAAAAGTGTTACCGTGGTAACGCTAGATGCCAAAAAGCAAAAAAAAAGGCGAAAATTCGGACGCTTATTGCTCGGCCGAACTTTATCGTAGAGACATCGTTCAAACTTTCAAACACTCGGCCCGATTGGCACTAACCGACCGTATAACCTCATTATGCCAATTATTACAGTTTTTGCAATATTTACCTTTCTTTTCTTTTTTTTTTTCCATTTGACTTTGGACGCTTGTTGCTAGGCAACAGGTTATCGTAGAGACATCGTACAAATGTTCCCCGACTCGGGGACTTCAACATATTCAAATTTCATGAAGCTGTGATTTAAGGAAATTTTTTGTCAAAATCCATGCCAAATGGCCCCATTTATTCGGATGGGTTTTTTACCACGGTGAAAAAAAAACCTATCCGTTAATGTAGCCTGAACCGGAACGTGCACCCATGCACGGCATACATCGTTAGATGCGTCTCCATCGTGCCTCAATGGGGATTACTTTTCTCAGTCAAAAGCGTTACCGTGGATCGCTAGAGGCCAAAAAGCGCGCCCCATTAATAACTATTGGGAGCACAGGAATGAATGAAATACAAGCGTAAAAACACCTCAAACTGACATAGAACCACCCCGAACACAACCACTACAGCCCCAAACCAAAGCAGCAAGAGGGGACGAATGGGCAGTAGGGCATGCCCATATCAAAATTTCCTGAAATTTTCTAGTTATTATTATTATTATAAAGTGAGGGTTAACCCTAGCGCTACATCTGGCATCAGTGCCTGGACTGAGATGACATATCACATGTACTTTGACAAAAATATGCCCGTCCTTCGTAAGCAAGCTAAACATATTTAGACCTGTGCAAGCGGTGACCCGGCTGCAGCAATAATTACATTTTCTCTCTTCCAATGTGGGACAAAACCTAAAAGTGGCTCAATGGCAGAGTTCCCAATTCCAAAATAAAACGGATATACACCATCCTATACCATCTCTCTGACTTCCTGATGCAATTCAGGATCTGTGTATTTGGTATGTGGTAAGCATTCTTGTTAACATTAAAATGTTGTTGATGCGGATCCAGAAGAAAATAACTAATTATTTTAAAATTTCTCTTCATAAACAGTATCTGTATAACTGGTGGGCATAATGCCTCATTTGTGTATCCAGAGAAAGAAAAACAGCCCCCCCACAGTGAAGGCCATTTTACAATGTGAAAGTGTTGAACAGCTCTTAAAGGCACAAAAAGAAAGAAAAATAATAATTTTGGCGCATAAGCAGTTGCCTGAAGAAAAATATCTGTGACTATTTAGACACAATGAAGAATTTTAATCTATTTTAGAAACAGTATAAAACCAAGATATTGTCACTTTAGTCTCTCATCATCATTTGATTTAATTTGTCGATATACATTCACTTTTCCATTTCAAGTTTACAACATATTCTAACAAAAAGGCTGACGTGTGTTTCAGAAGAAAGGATCTGCAGACTCTCCTATTTGCCAACAAATGTGGAAGAAAATCAGTGAAATATTTTAAGACAATGTTCACTACAAAAAGACTGGGATGTACATATTTCTTCAACAGTGCATAATTAAATAATCCAAAGAATACTGGTGGCACCTGTGATCTCTGAGAACCCAAACTGTAATATATCAAGAACTGACATTCTTTAATTGTCTATATGAGTAAAGATGGGATTAATGTGGGAAAACATTGCAGAGCATTACAATAGTTCAGAGAGGTAACAAACGATGAAACTGCTTGTGGTCACATACACCCCAGTAACACCCAACATCTGTTTATTGATGGTTTATTTAACAAGCAGTGGCAATCTCAACCTTGCCAAGCGATAGACAACTGCCAAGCAAGCTGCTGCTCAAAAATTGCCAGCATCCACCTGCACATTCAAACCTTTAACAGTCAGGACAGCAGGTGGTTATTCATCACTCACCATATATCAGTATGGTATTATCTGTGAGAAGTAATGAAGTCGAAGCCTACATTACGGAAGCGTATTGCATTCACTTGGAAAAAATAAAAAAGCTCTGTTTTTTTGCTATAATCATTTTCGTTTTTTGTGTTCTTTTTTTTCCCACCCTGTTTTTCGGTGTAACCCCATGGTTGCGGTAACGTTAGTTTTTGGTTCCATGACCGTTGGGTTTTGGTTAGGATTTGGTTCCGCAGGAAAGTTTTTGTAATGTTTTGGGAACGTTAGTCTTTGGTTGTGGTAGCGTTACCTTTTGGTTGCGGTAATGTTAGTTTTTGGTTCCATGAACGTTGGGTTATGGTTGCGGTAACATTAGTTTTTGGTTCCCTGAACGTTGGGTTTTCATTTTGGTAACGTTAGTTTTTGGTTCCATGAACATTGGGTTTTGGTTGCGGTAACATTAGTTTTTGGTTCCATGACAATGTTACTAAAAATGTATTTCTAATAGAGCTCCGGTGTTACCTAACGGGTAACACCGGAGCTCTATTAGTAATCATTTTTTTTCTGTCGATGGTTTCAGATCTTCCAAGCAATGCACCTGAAGCTGTTCAACGACACCTTGAGAAGACAAGCACGGTCCTTCCTTGAGCCAGCAATTAAAGCTGCAAGCAGCGATGAACGTCTCTCGCACTGATGGCCACCGCCCCCCATAAGCATAACAGAAATGACACCACCCATGACTTTCTATGTCAAACCATTCAAAAGTTATGGCAGAAAATAGGAACTATGAAATATCGACCAATCAGAAGAAGGGGCGGGGCTGATTTGCACCAATTATGGTCAAGGACTCAAAACCATGTCCGATGACACCACCCACGAGTCTTTATGTCAAACCATTCAAAAGTTATGCTAGAAAATAGGGACTATCAAATATTGACAAATCCGAAGAAGGGGCGGGTCCAATTCATGCCAATGAAGGTCAAGGACTCAATACCGAGTCCGATGACACCACCCACGAGTATTTATGTCAAACCATTCAAAAGTTATTGCAGAGAAAAGTATTCTAGGGGGTGCTGTTGAGCCATTAGGCCACGCCCATTAATGCAAACCATGAAATATCAAATTTATCACCAGGCCTGGCTTGCGTGCAAAATTTGGGACTTTTGGGGAACTATCAAATATGGACCAATCAGATGAAGGGGAGGCGTGCTTTTTGGCATCTAGCGTCGCCACTGTAACACTTTTGAAAGAGAAAAGTAATGTGCGTCGTTGCAGGATGGAGACGCATATTTTGATGTATAACACACCTGGGTGCACGTTACGGTTCGGGCCGTATTAACTGCCGAAGGAATGGCATAAATTGCGCCAAAATTAGATGGATGGATGGATGGATGGATGGATGGATGGATGGATGGATGGATGGATGGATAGATGGATAGATGGATAGATAGATAGATAGAACTTTATTCATCCTCGAAGGGAAATTCAACTGTCCAGGAGTTCATCAAAACATAAAAAAATCAACCACACTTCCACTCAGACAATAAAAGCACATTAATTAATAATAAATAATTAAAATAAACATGAAATATAAGGTTTTAAAAATATAATGTAAAGTGCAAACTAAAATATAGTCCAGTTGTGGCAGAGGTGAGTGTGTGAGACTGAGTTCAGGAGGCATTATTGCTGTGGGGACGAAGGATCTCCTGAATCGCTCTGTTCTGCAGCGCAGTGAGAGGAGCCGACCACTGCAGCTGCTCCTGCTCCTCTGTCGCTCCAGGATGCTGTGGAGAGGGTGTCTGCTATTGTCCATTATAGCTCTCACTTTGTTCAGTGTGCCCCTCTCCACCACAGATCTTAGCGGGTCCAGACTCCTGCCCAACACTGACCCCGCTTTTTTGACCAGTTTATCCAGTCGCCTGGTGTTTTTTATTGCAAGGCTGCCCCCCCAAAACACAGCAGCAAAAAAGAGTGCACTGGCCACCACCGTGTGGTAGAACATAGTCATCATCTCCACACACATCAAAAGACCTCAGTGTCTGCAGGAAGAACAGGCGGCTCTGCCCCTTCCTGTAGAGAAGTAAATTACACGATTAATTCAAAATGGCCAACTTTCTGTTCGGTTTCGGCCATGGCGCCAAGAGACTTTTCTTTAAGTTGCGACATGATACAGGTGTGTACCGTTTTCATGCATGTACGTCAAACCGTATTGTGGGGCCTTAGGCACAAAGTTTTCTAGGGGGCGCTGTTGAGCCATTAGGCCACGCCCATTAATGCAAACCATTAATTATCACATTTTTTGCCAGGCCTGGCTTGTGTGCAAAATTTGGTGACTTTTGGGGCACGTTTAGGGGGAAAAAAGGCCCTCATTTCGTCAGAAGGATAAAGAATAAAGAATAAGAAAAAATTCCTACAGATACAATAGGGCCTTCGCTCTGTAAGTGCTCGGGCCCTAATAAAGCAATGACACGCTTTAATAGTGTACACAGCCGGTTGCTCTTCTGCCCGGAGAGGCTTTGTCTCCTCCCCTGCTACACGTCATTCAGGCAGCCAATCAGCGCAGAGCCTCATTATCATAGCCCCGCCCCCTCAGAATCCCTCATAGAGAAGGAAGTTAGAAACTGTAAAAATAAACACATGGCCCAGAGGCTGAATTTCTAATTTATTAAGCAAAAACAATCAAAAGCTTGTTTTTAAGACATTCAAGGCCTGTTTAAAATAGACATTAAATGCCATAATAGGTCCCCATTAATGTTCTGGGAACGTTAGATTTTGGTTGCGAGAACGGTAGTTTCTGGTTGTGGGAAGGTTTGTTTTTTGGTTGCGGTAAGGTTCCCTAAACGTTGCAACCTTTAGGGCGGATACCCACACAATATACAAAACAACTATACAAATTAGACATAATATCAATACAAGTACACTTGAAGTGGGATTTTGATTGCAAAGTGATGCAAGTATGTAATGTGCAGGTGAAAGTGGGGATGACCCCACTTATCCAAAGTTAGGAGGTAGTGGGAAAGAAGCTGTTCTTGTGTGTATACCATTAGTTTGTCGACGCAGACGCCTGAGGACTATGCGGTTGTTCTACTCTCTTCCTCTACATAGCAATGTTTCTCCAGGAGCAGTTGAAGATATGGCTTGCTCCGTGGATACAAAGTGATGCATATGAGATGCATTCGGGCTGATTTTGTGGTGGCCAAGAGACGATCAGGAAACTGCTGAAAATATCAGCACGGTGTGCTGCTGAGGAGACGGAATCGCCTTTGTCAGCGGCGTATGGGTGGAAACAATTACCACAAAAACAGAAACCATTACTCCTAAAAGCAGGGCAAAATAAATTATCCCAAAAAACAGGGCCAAAAAAATAAAAAATACTATGAAAAACAGAAAAAATTATCCTGAAAAACAAGTTTGTTTTTACAAGTGAATGTAATACGCTTCCGTACTGTCTGAAGGATGCTTAAAACTTTCCTGGGTTAAAAAAAGCCTTATGTTAACCTTGTCCAGGTGGCGTTGTCGTACTTCAGATGGAAGTACTGCCAATTTTGGCAGAAATGTGTGCTCTGGGGCGAAGATGAAAAGGGCGATCTAGACTATTGTCGGCAATAACAGCGATAGCCAATTTAAGAATAACTGCGTTTTAAAAAAAAAGAATGAGATAATGATGAACAACTGACGCTGCCATGATGGTCATTTGTAAGGATTTTTTCTCATTTTGTGTTTTTGTTTTTTTGTGAAGTACTTTTGTGACTCGTCGTCTTCGTTGGACCCCTGCTCTTCTTCATCATCCCCTCCTCCTCTTCTTCATTGAGATCACCCTCTTCCTCCTCATCACTCTCTGGATCATCCTGCACCACCTCCTGGATCCTTCTTCATCACCCCCCCCCCCTTTTTCCTCCATCATCGCCCTCAGAGAAAAAAAAACCTTCATTCTTCAGTGAAAGCTGAAGTGGCGAGCCAACCCCGAAGAACCATCCAAAAGTTTGACTTATTTTTTTTCTTTATTTGATCGAATTGAATTGATATAATTGTTATTATTATTTTTTTATTGTTCTTAGTGTTGTACTTGTTTATTTATTTATTTTGGGTTTAGGGAAATTAATTAACAACCTGTAAAGAAATTAAATTAAATAGGAAAATAAAATAGGGATAAATAGAAATAAATGTAACCATTAATATTAGAACTAAATTAATATAAAAATATACATTTATCTGACAGGTGGACTTCTAAATAGAAAGGTTTATTTATTATTTTTTTGTATTTATTAAATAGATTTTTAATGGTATTATTATTATTATTTTGTATTGATATTGTGATAAAAGATAAAAGAAAGAAGTATACTGAGAAGAAGAATAAATCCTGTAAATACCCTTTTTAAATCAAACCAGATTGCTGCTTAATTTCCTTTTCCTCCCAAGCGAACCCTTTCTTCTGAGACACCGGTCCAAATTTGTGTTGTTTTTATTTCTTATATATTCATCTTATTCTAAAGCTAATTCAAGTCCGCTACAGAAAGTCGGGCCTCTAGAGGATAATATGCCATTAAGAAAACAGCATGTTCTGCTCAAATCACAGAGGAGGCGAGAGCTCCATGGTGGTAACTTTAATGTAACTTTTAAATTTGAAATTCTATGAATGAATCACTGAATCTATGTGCTAAAATGCTTTATACTAGTGCTCACTATAGAGACTATATCCGTCTCTTTCTGCCTCATTCATACAGTCACACACATAAACATGCGGCTGAAAGGTTCCATTTACAACATTACATTGGAAAAGTGATGGAGGCAAGCTTTTAATTTCCATGAAAATCCGTGGAAATGTGAAAAGTAGACGGCTGCCTTCCTGTCAGTCCTGCTTCTCATTCAAACTGTCAGAGAGTGTGCACAGGGAGTATGTTTTCACACTGAATGTCATCATCACCCAATCCTACAATGTCATCTCTTCACACACAATAATGCCACTGTGAATCTAGCAGAGGAATGTCAAGTATTAATATTTCAGAAGTATCTTTTTTTGCCTTGCCCTCCTCACCTTTCCAAATGTTTCAAAGCATATTCTCATGCTTTTCCGAGGGAAAGAAAAACAAAATGGGGCAAAAATGATCAAATTTCTTGCTCTATTTCTTCCCGTTTTCAGCTTGTGAAAACCTTCCTTTTCCCTCTTCGCACTGCTACAGTAATTGAGGCAAGACATTAGCCATAGCAAATGATTTGCATTTGTTAATAATGAACTTTATTGGCTCCTCCTTACTTTGCAACAAGTTTAAACAGACCACACTCTAAATGAATTTTGGCCTGATTTTGAGCTTGATCTACCTTAATCTACCCCTGCTGATCTGAAGTTTCTCACTCCTGATTATTCAAGTGTGTGGTGTCATTGCAGTTATTCTGTTCCTCCCGATCAGGTGGGAGCCTCTCCATTCCTGTTTACAGAACTGCTTCCGCTCAGATACATTTCCACGAGTATCTGGAGTGAAAGTGCTGAATGACTCGCTCTGAAAGGTGCACGGCCATTTTCGGAACCATAGTGTTAATGGTTTTCCTTCGGTTCTGAGGGTCGTTGTCCTTTTGCATCACTCAACTTCTGCTCAGCTTCAATTGGTGGAGAGCCACCCTGGAATTATCCCTACAGTATTTTAGTAAACTATGACATGTTGTTTTTCCCTCGATGATGGCTTCCAGTTACCTGTCCCAGTCACGGTCATACAATGAAACAGGCTAAATATTAAAATAAGAACTTTCATAGTCTGGCTCTTTTCATACAGTTTTGTAACTTACACAGTGTTTTGTGTAAGTTACAGTGTTTTGCTAGAACATTGGCATTCTGAGTGTGGCTGAAGTGTCAGAGAGGCTTAGAAAATGTTATTTTTCGGTTCTTTCAAAAACCTTATAGCACAATGTGAGTGTCCAACACAACATATATGTATGGATAGTACCTTATAGGCATATCTCAGTTGGTTGAGTCACTAAAAGCGTACATTTTCAGTTATTGCATCAGTTTGATAAGATGGAAATTATCCAAAGTATCAAATGATGAAACTGAGTGTTGCAACGGGACAATGGACCCAATCATACCAGCAAGTCTTAAACGGACTGGTTGAAAAAGAAAACAATGGACACCTCGCAATAGTCCAGTCAAAGTCAGACCTCAACCAGACTGAAATGCAGTGGTAGGACGCTGAAAGAGTTGGAAATAATAAATAATCACACAAAACGATAAATTATTGCATCCACCTGATCCAACATCTTGCTGTTCCTCTTGTACACTGTTCGCATTGGACTAAATGACCGCTGGACCTGCAGTAATTCTGAAAAATTACACCTTGATGTTTGTATTTAAATTATCACGCTGAATAAGTGAAGTCTGTGCTTTGGTATCGATCCTGGAAGGCACATCGAGGTCTTACATTTTATTAAACAATTACCGTATTTTCTGGACTATAAGCCGCATCCGCTCTATTTTAAAAAATAAAAATAAAAAAAAGATATACAATCCGCACCTGCATACAAGCCGCATCCGCTCTATTTAAAAAAAAGATATGCAAGCCGCAGATATTTATGTTGTTAGATTAGATATTTATTACATGTACAGAAGGATTTTGAACTGTAAATGATGTACATGTTTGTACCTAAATAGATTCTTTCCTAACAGTGTCTTTTCACACGGCAGCAACTTTGCTGATTAAAACGGGACAGAACCAAGAGAAAATAACCGGTATTTATTTATCTATTTATCTGTTTGAAATCTGCTTCTACTTCTATCTGCTAAAGAAGAGGTAGCGTATTCTTCTTTGCATTTACTTTGTCTTAGTTTTGATTCTAATTCCGGTTAGAGCGCCCCGAGCGGTGGAAGAAAAATCCACAGAAGCCGCACCTTTGTATAAGCCGCACGGTTGAAAATCCATGAAAAAAGTAGCGGCTTATAGTCCAGAAAATACGGTACATTTAATTTGAATATTGACTTCAAAGCATCTGATCATACACAAACTGATTGTAGCACGTCACATTTTAGCACATAGACAAAACTGGATAATGGGTATCGGTGTATGTGCTAAAGGTGCCATGGTAACATTAAACTTAATGATAAATGTAACTGGAGCTTTTCTTGAAGCCCTAAAGGTTTAATAGAGGCTTTGAGCTTGATTAGGGATAACAGTCATGTCATAATCTCATTCTTGTACTTCTGCTGATCTGGGCTGTTTGTTTTATAAGTGTTGATCCATTTCTCTGTTTATCTGCCAAAAATTACAGATCAGTACATTAGATGTGGTGGATGTTGGCTAAATAAAATATCACACTAGGTACTGCATCTGCCATAATTACGCCAGGAACGAGGCAGAGAATATGACGAGAGGACTTTTTAATTAAAGATTCCTACTGGGACATCTCTGAATTGCTAACGTGGATTCGCATGGGATTATAATTGTTTTACGACCTCAGCGTTTACTGAAATGTGGTATGTGATCAGCTATGGGGTTTTTACTTTACAAATGTCAGACGTGCACATTTGCGCTGGATTAGAACTCACAGATGTCCCCTATAACTATTACATGTTACTGCAGGTCCCCAGATAATGTTAATCCTGAGCAAATGGGGAATTAGAAGATGATGACGATGATTATTCGTTTAATTTATTCAAGATACTTAAGGTTGTCAGACAAGTAGTAGATTTAATTTTCCTATTAAAAATATGTAAAACCTGGTTTGGGGCAGATACATTTTTTTATGTCCTGATGAGTAAAAGCTTAGAATCAGAAGAGGTTTTTGCTTTCGTTTTCACAACTACTTCAATACACATTTTTCAAACTAAAGCGAACCCACTTTCCAACGATCATACTGTAGTTCCCTGAACTGTAACATTCTCTAGTAATTTGAGTTTCTAGAAAATACTAAACATTAGAAGAGCAAAATTGCACCTGGACAGTTTAAAACCAGTGCAGGCAGCAGCATTGTTTCTTCCTGTAGCCTATAGGTCTTTCCAAAATTAAGTTCACTGTCAAGTTCATGTCCTGAAAACCTGTTATCCAATCAGAATTGTCTGTCTCTATTAAGGCCCGGTTAGCTGTGATTTCATAGTCCGGTCCATGGTGATGACATGACCCTCGGTGTCTGTGTCTGCAGCGTCACGGGGTGACATTCTGGGTGACCTCATTTTATATTTCCAGATTTCGGCTTTAGAGTATGTTTATTTAATTTCAACTATGGAGCCTAAATGGTCTCCAATTTTGCGAAGTTAATGTTGAGAATGTTTCTTGTTGCGGAGAATGTTATTGACGTTATGGTCTTATTTGTTTACATTCTTGTCATCGTTAATTAGGGCCCGAGCACTTACAGTGCGAAGGCCCTAATGTACCTGTAGGAAATGTTTTTCTTCATTATTTTCCTTCTTCCGGTGAAATTAGGGCCTTTTTTCCCCCTAAACGTGCCCCAAAAGTCACCAAATTTTGCATGAAAGCCAGGCCTGGTGAAAAATCTGATATTTAATGGTTTGCATTAATGGGCGTGGCCTAATGGCTCAACAGCGCCCCCTAGAAAACTTTGTGCCTCAAGCCCCACAATACGGTTTGACGTACATGCAGGAAAATCGGTACACACCTGTATCATGTCACAACTTAAAGAAAAGTCTCTTGGCGCCATGGCCCAAACCCAACAGGAAGTCGGCCATTTTGAATTAAACGTGTAATTTTGGCGCAATTTATGCAATTTCTTCGGCAGTTAATGCGGCCCGAACCATAACGTGCACCGAGGTGTGCTATACATCAAAATGTGCATCTCCATTCTGCGACGATGCGCATTACTTTTCTCAGTCAAAAGCGTTACCGTGGCGACGATAGACGCCAAAAAGCGCGACCCCCGTTCATCTGATTGGTCCATATTTGATAGTTCCTTATTCTCTGCCAAAACTTTTGAATGGTTTGTGATAAAGACATGTGGGTGGTGTCATCGGACTCGGTATGAAGTACTTGACCTTCATTGGCCTGAATTAGCCCCACCCCTTCTTCTGATTGGTCGATATTTGATAGTCCCTATTTTCTGCCATAACTTTTGAATGGTATGACATACATAGTCGTGGGTGGTGTCATCGGACTCGGTTTTGACTCATTCGCCTTAATTGGTGCAAATTAGCCCTACCCCTTCTTCTGATTGGTCGATATGTGATAGTTCCGATTTTCTGCAATAACTTTTGAATGGTTTGACATAAAGACTCGTGGGTGGTGTCAACGGACTCGGTTTTGAGTCCTTGAACATAATTGCTGCAAATTAGCCCTGCCCCTTCATCCGATTGGTCGATATCTGATAGTTCCTACTTTCTGCCATAACTTGAATGGTTTGATATAGAGAGTCGTGGGTGGTGTCATCTGCTAAATGTCCAGTTCTGAAGAATCTACATCAAGTCATACAAGCTTCCACTGCAGCCTGAACGTGCACAAGGGTGAGAGGTCCCGTTCAGCGCTGCTTGCAGCTTTCATTAAATTTGCACTTGTTAAACCCTTTCAATTCATTGTACTGTTGCTTTTTTCGGCGATGATTTCTTTTCTGTGTGATGAGGTGAAGGCCCAGCAGTAGTACTCACGGTTCGCCACTGGTAGACACATACCTTCTGTAACAGCACAAGGTCATGGGTCAATTCATTTCTTGTACCCTCTCTTCTCTGAAAATCAATATTGTCTTTCATTGGTAAAAAACCCAACTAGAGAAAATATGAAGTTTCAAATGGGGGGAGACAGAAGGTCTGTCCAGTAAATGAAACGAGGTGAGTGGAGCTCATTATTCACTGTCACAGAGCGAATGACAGGTACATCAGCACAGAAAATGTACACAGTGGGATATTTATAAATAGCAGTGACAGGCATTGATGTCCCCCACCTCACTCCTCCCACCACGACAGAGTCCTCTCTGAAACACCACTACAGTATTCTCATCTTGATTCTTTTTTCTTAACAGCTGGTACACATGTATGGAAGATCCACGGTTTGAATGCAGTGACACAGTTAACTTTTGCTTTAGCTATACCCCATTACAAAATACACACACACACAAGAGCAGAAAACCCAACATGGCACCCTTGTCCACCTGTCACAGCAACTCCCATTCAGGGCTTCTTTTAATTGCTTGCAGCTCTCCCCGGAGTAGCAACTGTATCTGACAGACGATACGGTAATGGTTTGCCAGGGGACTTGTGCATTAAACATACTGTTCAGCCACATCACCAAGGAATACTTCAGCACACACCATACACAGCTTTTCCTTATGGAAACACCTTGCTCAGGTATCATAAATTAACTGCACCATATTACCTGCCTGGGGTCATAGTAATGAAACCAGAGTATGTTGGTGCTTTAATCATTCTTTGAGATTCCATCTGAGATGCTCAGAGTAAATGGGACAGGAAAATTGATGATTTGATCTTATGCTGGCCTTCAGGGATAAAAGTTAGTTTTGATAACAGCTTTAGTAGAGCTTAAAGTAATAGGTTTGATAATGAGCCGTTCTTTTCGCTGTTCTGCAATCTCTGAAAAGTCAATAGGACAGTCAATAAGAAAGACAACATCTGATAAGCGAGTGAGGTTGTGCTTGTCCAATTACCCGTTGAAGCAGTTTGATGAAATGTTTCTGTAAGTGTTGTCACCGGGACCTTTGAGGGGGCAGATATCATATTATTTAGTTGACTTTATGCAAGTCATATCACATTTCTACCACTGTAGCAACATTTAGGCACCTTTCTTCTCTATTCAAAGAGGTTTGGATAACACCCCTTTTAGATATCTCTACCTCACCTGTGGTCAGTTTAAGAACTTTGGCCAGCTTTCGTTTTACCATTAAAAAAAACAGATGATTTGAAGATGGTGCCCATGTGAAATAGTTTTGTTTGTTGAGATAGAGGTCCAAAAATCATTTGTACATATCGCTTAGCCCTTTCTTGCTGGACGTATCAGTAGTCTTTAACCAACACAGTCTCACTCCCAGCGCGTCAAAAACCGACGCTTGGTCAGGGCCCTTAGGCGTCAGTTTCTGACGCACAAGGTCGCCCTCAGCGTCATGCACCGACGCAGCGGGCTCTCAACAGGTTCTAATGTAACCCGGCGGCGTCGCTTCAAGCCGCTCACAGCATCAATCCCATTGGATAAGTGAGGACCGGCGGCGTCGCTTCCAGCCGCTGGGCGCATCAGTCTCCCATTGGATAACGGAGGATCGGACACACGGAAGTATTCTAATTACTGTCCGTTTTGACGTTAACGGCGATTTTCACAATGATATCTGTAACATTTCTTAAGGCAGAAACACAACATTAGTGGGTTAATTTCCTGCACATCAATGTTCATGTTTTTCCCTTCATTCTGAGAAATAAAGAGTTGTTTTACGCTGAGAGCATCATGACAGCCAATCAGAATCCTGGAAAAAACATCAACAAATGACACGTGTAACTTCCAGGCTGATTTATGGTCCGCGTTACACCAACGCAGAGCCTACGGTGTAGGGTACGCTCTGCGTCGATTTAACGCGGACCATAATTCAGGCTTTATTCTAAAGGATGCAGCGGCAAAATGTTGCAAGGATGTCTTTGTGGTTTCCATTCGGAGCTATAAATCTGTTTTTTCCTAATCTGCAGGTCAACATATGAGACGTAAAATGGTTTTACTGACACCGGTACTGTCGCTGCTGCTCTCCTGGGCTGCGGCGGAGACGTGCCGGGGGACGCGCTGCTTCGGCGGGGGCTCCGGAGACCCGAGCCCGGGCAGCAGAGCCTCCAGACCCCCGAGCACCATGGGCAGCACCCCGGGGCAGCACCCAGGGGAGATGGGCGCACCCCGCCGGGGCGCAGCAGCAGGACGCGCAGCCGCGGATTGCTCCGGCGCGCACTGCTCCGGCTCGGGGAGACGCATCCCCATCTCCATCCAGCCCGCAAACGACACCCGGGACTGCCGGGGGATAGAGTGCAGGCTGCCGCTGAGGATCGGAGCCAAGCCCCGGGGAAGGTCCTGCGTCGGGACGGCTGTGCCCCGGAGGAGGAGAGCGCGCCCGCGGACCCGGTGCGTGTGTCCGACAGAGCCGCGCAGTTCCTGGCCGACTCATCATCATCATCATTGTTCCGGTTTTTCAAATCCCCCCGGACAGGGTGTAGGGAGAGTGGACGAGGAATAACTCAGCTTTTCTCTTTTCTTTGTTTTTATTTTCTTGAAATTAATGTACTGTGGCAACAAGACGTACATTTTGGTTGTAGCAGGTTATAAACCTGTGAAAAAGAAATGAAATCCAAGTACAACGTAGTTAATTGCCTCAAACATAATCATATAATCAATAAGAACAAAAGCAATAACCATCGTCATCATCATTGTCATCATCCGTCATAATTAAATACAATTAAATGGGGATTTACAAATACAAAATAAATTGCTTTGCACTTCTGCAAGTAAACACACAAAGTTAATCTTATGTCATATGTTTATTTCATCTTAAGTTTTGAGCCGCGATGTTCATTCATAACTTAAACGGCGTGCTCCGCCACACCCACAAACACACACATTCCCAGGTGCCGACAGCGCAGCGGCGCATCATCAGCACAGCAACCATGTCACACACAAGTGATCGCAGCCGCGAGATGCGGATCCAGCACAGCAAGTATAAACAAAACCCGTCACATTAATAAACGGAGCTCTTACCAGTACCGCATCACTCTCCCGACAATTTTACGTCACCGCACGGATCGCTTCCGCTTATGGCGTAACCGGCGGCACACAGCTGATTAATAATGACATCACACCCGGACACGTGGACCACCCACCTTACACCCCGCTCCTCCCACTGTGATTTATTGGAAGTGATTTATAACTTCATCATCATCATCATCATCATCATCATCATCATCTTCATCATCATCATCATGATCATCTTCATCATCATCATGATCATCTTCATCTTCATCATGATCATCTTCATCTTCATCATGATCATCTTCATCATGATCATCTTCATCTTCATCATCATCATGAACATCTTCATCATCATCTTCATCTTCATCATCATCATCATGATCATCTTCATCATCATCTTCATCATCATCATCATGATCATCTTCATCTTCATCATCATCATCATCATCATGATCATCTTCATCTTCATGATCATCTTCATCTTCATCTTCATCATCATCATCATGATCATCTTCATCATCATGATCATCTTCATCTTCATCATGATCATCTTCATCTTCATCATGATCATCTTCATCTTCATCATCATCTTCATCTTCATCATCATCATCATCTTCATCATCATCTTCATCATCATCATGATCATCTTCATCTTCATCATCATCATCATCATGATCATCTTCATCTTCATGATCATCTTCATCTTCATCTTCATCATCATCATTATGATCATCTTCATCTTCATCATGATCATCTTCATCTTCATCATCATCATGATCATCTTCATCTTCATCATCATCTTCATCATCATCATCATCATCATCATCATCATCATCATCATCATCTTCATCATCATCTTCATCTTCATCATCATCATCATGATCATCTTCATCATCATCATCATGATCATCTTCATGATCATCTTCATCTTCATCATCATCATTATGATCATCTTCATCTTCATCATCATCATCATGATCATCTTCATCATCTTCATCATCATCATTATGATCATCTTCATCTTCATCATGATCATCTTCATCTTCATCTTCATCATGATCATCTTCATCTTCATGATCATCTTCATCTTCATCATCATCATCATGATCATCTTCATCATCATCATCATCATGATCATCTTCATCTTCATCATCATCATCATCATGATCATCTTCATCATCATCATGATCATCTTCATCATCATCATGTGACCTTCGGAAGTGTCAAAGGTCACCGCGTCTGTTGCTTTTCGGCCTGAAAAGACTATTTCGTGTCTTTTTTTGCATAGTTCCCTAACGCTTTGAGCTAAGACACTGAAATTCTAGATTATGTATCAGGAGGTGACTCTCATCCACTGTGCGGATTTTCAGATCTGTGTGACCTTCGAAAGTGTCAAAGGTCACCGTGTCTGTTGCTTTTCGGCCTGAAAACACTATTTTGTGTCTTTTTTTGCATAGTTCACTAACGCTTTGAGCTACGACACTGAAATTCTAGACTCTGTATCAGGAGGTGACTCTCATCCCCTGTGCCGAGGTCCAGACCCGTGCGACCTTCGGAAGTGCCAAAGGTCACCGTGTGTGGTGCCTTTTTCGGGCCTTTGAAATGTTTTTTGAATAATTCACTAACGCTTTAAGCTGGGAGACTGATTTTTGACTATGTTGCAATGCAGAAGGCCCTTTGCTAGGATCTTTTTGTCCCGTGGCTGTACGACTTCCACAGAGCTAGTTGGCATTGCAGAGGGTTCACAGAGTTGAGACTTGGCAAGCCCAATCTAAGCCCCATATGGAGGCCACAGGTCGAGTTTTACTTGGTTTGGTCAAATATTGTGGCAACGTTGTCCGTTCGAATGTTGGAAAAGGTGACGTTTCAAAGCCCCGCCCATCGAAAAGTACAGGTCTGATCTGCACCAAACTAACGTCTGTCTGATCAGGGGATGCCCCCAAACAACATATAAAAAATTCAGACTCCTAGCTAAAGGCGTTAGTGAACTATGCAAAAAAAAACACAAAATAGGCCCTGTTCCATTAGTCAGGAGGCTCTCAGAGCTAGAGGTTTCTACACCCTCCTAACCAGCCAGAACGTTTTAGAGGAAACACTGTTGCAGAAGTCATAGAAATCTGATCTGATTTTGTATATGTTGTTTGGGGGCAACCCCTGATCAGACAGACGTTAGTTTGGTGCAGATCGGACCTGTACTTTTCGATAGGCGGGGCTTTGAAACGTCACCTTTTCCAACATTCGAACGGACAACGTTGCCACAATATTTGACCAAACCAAGTAAAACTCGACCTGTGGCCTCCATATGGGGCTTAGATTGGGCTTGCCAAGTCTCAACTCTGTGAACCCTCTGCAATGCCAACTAGCTCTGTGGAAGTCGTACAGCCACGGGACAAAAAGATCCTAGCAAAGGGCCTTCTGCATTGCAACATAGTCAAAAATCAGTCTCCCAGCTTAAAGCGTTAGTGAATTATTCAAAAAACATTTCAAAGGCCCGAAAAAGGCACCACACACGGTGACCTTTGGCACTTCCGAAGGTCGCACGGGTCTGGACCTCGGCACAGGGGATGAGAGTCACCTCCTGATACAGAGTCTAGAATTTCAGTGTCGTAGCTCAAAGCGTTAGTGAACTATGCAAAAAAAGACACAAAATAGTGTTTTCAGGCCGAAAAGCAACAGACACGGTGACCTTTGACACTTCCGAAGGTCACATAGATCTGAAAATCCGCACAGTGGATGAGAGTCACCTCCTGATACATAATCTAGAATTTCAGTGTCTTAGCTCAAAGCGTTAGGGAACTATGCAAAAAAAGACACGAAATAGTCTTTTCAGGCCGAAAAGCAACAGACGCGGTGACCTTTGACACTTCCGAAGGTCACATGATGATGATGAAGATGATCATGATGATGATGAAGATGATCATGATGATGATGAAGATGATCATGATGATGATGATGAAGATGAAGATGATCATGAAGATGAAGATGATCATGATGATGATGAAGATGATCATGATGATGATGAAGATGATCATGATGATGATGAAGATGATCATGATGAAGATGAAGATGATCATAATGATGATGATGAAGATGATGAAGATGAAGATGATCATGATGATGATGATGAAGATGAAGATGATCATAATGATGATGATGAAGATGAAGATGATCATGAAGATGATCATGATGATGATGATGAAGATGAAGATGATCATGATGATGATGATGAAGATGATGATGAAGATGATGATGATGATGAAGATGATGATGAAGATGAAGATGATCATGATGATGATGAAGATGAAGATGATCATGATGAAGATGAAGATGATCCTAATGATGATGATGAAGATGAAGATGATCATGATGATGATGATGAAGATGAAGATGATCATGAAGATGAAGATGATCATGATGATGATGATGATGAAGATGATCATGATGATGATGATGAAGATGATGATGAAGATGATGATGATGATGAAGATGATGATGAAGATGAAGATGATCATGATGATGATGAAGATGAAGATGATCATGATGAAGATGAAGATGATCATGATGATGAAGATGATCATGATGATGATGATGAAGATGAAGATGATCATGAAGATGAAGATGATCATGATGATGATGATGAAGAAGATGAAGATGATCATGATCATGATGATGAAGATGAAGATGTTCATGATGATGATGAAGATGAAGATGATCATGATGAAGATGATCATGATGAAGATGAAGATGATCATGATGAAGATGATCATGATGAAGATGAAGATGATCATGATGATGATGAAGATGATCATGATGATGAAGATGATGATGATGATGATGATGATGATGATGATGATGATGATGATGATGATGATTGTTAAGTTATAAATCACTTCCAATAAATCACAGTGGGAGGAGCGGGGTGTAAGGTGGGTGGTCCACGTGTCCGGGTGTGATGTCATTATTAATCAGCTGTGTGCCGCCGGTTACGCCATAAGCGGAAGCGATCCGTGCGGTGACGTAAAATTGTCGGGAGAGTGATGCGGTACTGGTAAGAGCTCCGTTTATTAATGTGACGGGTTTTGTTTATACTTGCTGTGCTGGATCCGCATCTCGCGGCTGCGATCACTTGTGTGTGACATGGTTGCTGTGCTGATGATGCGCCGCTGCGCTGTCGCGCTGTCGGCACCTGGGAATGTGTGTGTTTGTGGGTGTGGCGGAGCACGCCGTTTAAGTTATGAATGAACATCGCGGCTCAAAACTTAAGATGAAATAAACATATGACATAAGATTAACTTTGTGTGTTTACTTGCAGAAGTGCAAAGCAATTTATTTTGTATTTGTAAATCCCCATTTAATTGTATTTAATTATGACGGATGATGACAATGATGATGACGATGGTTATTGCTTTTGTTCTTATTGATTATATGATTATGTTTGAGGCAATTAACTACGTTGTACTTGGATTTCATTTCTTTTTCACAGGTTTATAACCTGCTACAACCAAAATGTACGTCTTGTTGCCACAGTACATTAATTTCAAGAAAATAAAAACAAAGAAAAGAGAAAAGCTGAGTTATTCCTCGTCCACTCTCCCTACACCCTGTCCGGGGGGATTTGAAAAACCGGAACAATGATGATGATGATGAGTCGGCCAGGAACTGCGCGGCTCTGTCGGACACACGCACCGGGTCCGCGGTCGCGCTCTCCTCCTCCGGGGCACAGCCGTCCCCGACGCAGGACCTTCCCCGGGGCTTGGCTCCGATCCTCAGCGGCAGCCTGCACTCTATCCCCCGGCAGTCCCGGGTGTCGTTTGCGGGCTGGATGGAGATGGGGATGCGTCTCCCCAAGCCGGAGCAGTGCGCGCCGGAGCAATCCGCGGCTGCGCGTCCTGCTGCTGCGCCCCGGCGGGGTGCGCCTGTAGCAGCTGTTTTTCTGCGTTGTGTTGTGTCGTTGAAAGTGAGACGCACGCTGAGGTTGAGCATCTATGGGACTTTAATCTTTAGAATAAAGAAAAAACATAGGCGTCACACACACCGAGCCAGACTGCAACTCTCCACCGCTCAGTTCAGAGCACACACAGCTCTCTCACACTTTTGTATATAGCACAAAATTAATGTAAAAATACAATGTACTATATTAAACAAAATCAAATATATGCAATACAAATGCACTAAAAATTTCTTACGCATTTTCCACAGTGTAAAATAATCAAGTAAATTCACCCATATTAACTCATTTTTTATAATGCAATATATCAAATATCAAACATGGGAAACGAACTGCATTAAATAACATACCTTTAGAATAAAGAAAAAACATAGGCGTCACACACACCGAGCCAGACTGCAACTCTCCACCGCTCTACAAAAAAAATTAAAAATTCACATAACCCCCATAAAACGTCATGTTACATTTAGAATAATATAAAAAAACCAGCTCAGATAGCATAAAGCTAAGTTAAGCAACTCTCTATGAACAACTCATTTTAAGATTCAATTACAAGTTACTAATCACTGGAGTCTTGACCAACAGCTTCATTAGCACGTTACACTTTTTTTTCTATCAACATATTGAGTTTGAGAACAGAAAAAAATATGAAATAAATAAAACGAGGGAGAGAGCACGTCATAAAGTGACTCACCAGTTCGGAGCACACACAGCTCTCTGACGCTAGGTGGTGCAACGCCAAAACAACACCCCAGGGAAACAAAGGGGGTACAATTGAAAATCACCATAGGAAGTTTTCTTTTTCCTTTTACAGGAGGAAAAAATAATTTTGGGGAAGTTCACAACACAAAAGAGAGATTTTTAAGGAAAATAAATAAATAAAACACAATGACAAATTTTGACTCGGTTACATACTCCCCCCTGAACTTCACCAAAATATTCAGCAGTGTACTCCCACACATTAAACTTCTGCAACTAAAGAGTTACTCACATAACTGAGAAAATGACTCACAAGGGCTGCGCAACCCTTATAAATACACCTGCAAAAGGGGTGCCTTATACACCACCTCGTACACTATAACTAAGGTAACATCACATGTACCTTTTCTTTCCAAAATAAGGAGTGAAATAACTATCACTGCTTTGTGCTGTCCACCTAATACAAACATCTTGCTGTTCTCGGTGTCTTACAGGGGAGTTAGCGTCAAAGATGAGAACTTAACCAAATCAAACTGAACATATTTTCTTCTGTGTCATATTCTGTATTAACCCATCAACAGGTTTCACTAACCTGCCCACCCTTGTCCTTATCCTAGACACAGCACTGATTGCTGTATCAAGGGGGCCGTGGTCACTGGGCATCCCACCAATCACACTGGATACACTCATTGCCCTCTGGCTGACACTCTCATCCGGATCAACATCTTCGGCCCCTTCACCATCATCAGGAGACTCTGAGGGGAGGCTGGGGACAGAGCTGCCCAGGACCCAATCGGCTGTCCGGTCTCCTGTGACGCCCCCTGTCAGCACCTCTGATGCCTCGCTCCGCGTCTCATCACAGCTTAGCTCGGTCGACTCAGCAAATGATGGTTCATCCTCATCCTCCAGTTCAAGGGGCAAGAAGTTTGCACACAAGAGGAGGTTGCGATGCACTACCTTTTCGTGTCCACTAGTGGTATTCTTGATACGGTAGGTGTGACACTTTGGGTCCCTTGCAACCACCACATATGGGGTAGACTCCCATTTGTCCACCAGCTTCTTGCTCCCTCTTTCACCTTTATTGGCCAGCAGAACCTGATCTCCCTCCACAATGTCATGACCTTTGACCTTTCTATTATACACCTCAGCTTGGTGTTGCCGGCTGGCGACAGCATTGACTTGGGCAGATGATAATGCCTCCCTCAAGTCCTCCCTCAACTTAAGGACGTATTTGTCAAAGTCGGTGACATCACAATCCCTCTCCACGTTGTGGAACATCACGTCGACTGGGAGTCTAGGGATCCTTCCATACATTAAATAGAACGGGGCATAGCCTGTCGACTCGTGGGCCGTGCAGTTGTAGGCAAAGGTCAAGGTCTGCAACATCTGGGGCCATTTCTGCTTTGCTCTTGGAGGCAATGCTCTGATCATGCTTCCCAGTGTCCGGTTGAAGCGTTCGGCAATGCCATTCCCCATGGGGTGATATGCAGTCGTCCTCGATTTCTTCACCCCGGCAATCAGCAACAACTCTCGGATTAGCTGGCTCTCGAAATTAGCTCCTTGGTCGGAGTGGATTCTCTCCGGGAATCCGTAGACACAGAAGTATCTGTCCCAAAGTTGGCGAGCAACTTGCCTAGCTGTCTGATCGTGACATGGGAAGGCATGAGCCATCTTAGTGAAATGGTCAGTGATGACCAGAACATCCACATTCTTCCCTGCTGGAACCTCCGCCGACCAGAAGTCGATACAAACTATTTCAAGCGGGCTTGTCGTCTTAACACTTTGGAGAGGCGCTCTGCCTTCTGGTTCCGGTGTCTTACTCACCACACAGCGCTTGCAGGACCTGACGTACTCGCGGACATCTCGTACCATTCCGACCCAGAAGAACCTCTGTTTTGCTAAGGACAGGGTTCTGGACTGTCCTTGGTGTCCAGCTTCATCGTGGATGCCTTGCAGAGCCTGCTTGACCAATGCTGCAGCGACAACATACTGGTAGCGCCTTTTCCCAGTCAGTGAGTCTTTAAGCACTCTGTACAGGATACCATCCAACATTTTCAGCTTGTCCCATTGCTTTAGTGTTTTCTGAACCCTAAGAGGCTCATTGACTCGCTCTCTTCGAGATGGCCTCCTGCCACGTGTCACATAGTGTATGACCCTCATTAGCGCAGCGTCTTCCTGTTGCTTGTCCTGGAGATCTTTGAGAGAGAATACAGGTAACGCACTTTGGCCTGGTGGGGTGAGCTTTTGCACGTCATGGGCCAACCAAGAGATCACTCTCCCTTTCGACCCCTCCTCCCATTCCATTTGGCCGTTCAACACTGCTGTCACTTCTTCACTGCTCAAGGACTGGCATCCCACCTCAGACTCCCACTGTTTCACCTCTTGACAGTTTGTACTCAGCCGGAAAACATTCTGTATGGAATCGTCTTTGACATGTTGGGCCTCTTCGAGCAACACACCATATGGCTCCGCCACAATTCTCTCACTGACACGTGTCTGTACGAATGGTTGTCTGCTCAGAGCATCAGCGATGACATTCCTGCTGCCTGGGATATACTGGATATTAAAGTTGTATGGTGCCAACTTCCCACCCACCGCTGCTCACAAGCGTCCAGCTTGGGCTTTGTGAGGATGTACGTGAGCGGGTTATTATCTGTCCAGACAGTAAAAGAATGCCCCTTCAGCCAGTGGCTGAACTTATCACACACGGCCCATTTGAGGGCGAGAAACTCCAGACGGTGGGCTGGGTACTTGGCCTGTGCACGCGTCAGGGACTTGCTCGCGAAAGCAATGGGACGTGCCTTGCTCCCTCCCTCTGGGACTTGAGAGATTACAGCGCCCAATCCATCCAACGAAGCATCTGTTGAGAGGATGAACGGGCGACTGAAGTCAGGATGGGCTAGCACTACAGAACTCAGCAGAGCAGCTTTCAGCTGGTTAAATGCATTACTCTGTTCTTGAGTCCAATCTCTTGGGCTGAGTTTCTTAAAGTGCATAGCACGTCTTGCGTTGGCTCTGCCTGGCGCAGCAGCGGTCAGAGCAAACAGAGGCTTTGCCATACTGGAGCAGTTTTGTATGAACTTCTGGTAGTACATCACCATACCGAGGAAGGACTTGATTTTCTTTGCTGAGGGTGTCACCCCATCCTCCATCATCAGGTCCTCTTCACCCATAGCAGTAATAGCATGCACTTTCTCTGGGTCGGTGGCGACCCCATTCTCGTCAATGATGTGACCCAAAAACTTGACGCTCCGCCGGAGGAAGTGACACTTCTTTGGGGCCAATTTCAGCCCGTGCTCTCTCAGCCGACCAAAGACCATCTCAAACCTTTTGATGGCTTCATCTTCATTTGGAGCGAAGACTAGCACATCGTCAAGGTAACACAGTAGTGTCAAAAAGTTTTGGTCTCCAAAGATGTTCATCATGAGGCGCATAAAGCTTGCTGGGCTGTTGCATAGGCCTTGTGGTAATCGGTTGAACTCGTGGAGGCCTACTGGTGTGGTGAAGGCCGTGAACTTTTTGTCCTGCTCGTGCATGGGGATGTTATAGAACCCCGATGTCAAGTCCATGGCACTGAATACAGCATTTCCCCCTAGCGCAGCCAAACAGTCAGCTTGGTGGGGTACTGGATGGGCGTCCTTCACTGTGCGGGCGTTAAGCCACCGGTAGTCCACACAGATACGCAACTCTCCATTCTTTTTCCATACGAGCACCAGAGGAGAGGCCCACTCACTGGAGGATTTGCGTATTATGTCCCTCTCTTCCATTTCAGAGAGAGCCTCTCTCAACTTTTGGTACTGGCCTGGTGGAACACGGCGGTATGGTAGTCGGAATGGGCGGTCATCTGTTAGGTGGATTCTGTGGACGAAATCCTTGGCATGGCCACAGTCCAGTTTGCCCCTGGAAAACACGTCCTCATACCTCTGTATGAGCTCCACCAGCTGACTCTTCCAGAAGGGAGACACTTCACATGAGTTGATGTCGATTTTATCCAGTCCAAGACTGTTAAGTTTGTCCTGGAGGGTAGGAGCGACAGGGGTGCTACAGGCATGGTCCGTGCCCTTCTGCATGCTTTGATTTTGTGCCTTCAACTTTGTTCCATGGGCGTGGTCCATGTTGAGCTCAAAATCTTCCAACGCCACACATGGCGAAACATCAGCCAGCTTTGTGTTCCTTCTCAGTGTTACAGGCTTGTCACTTGTGTTCACGACTTTTACTGGCACCCACCTGTCACCACTCATTGAGGCCACAGTTCTCCCGACAATGATGTTTCTCATGTGTGACTGGGACTTCGGCGGTTCCACTAGTATGGCACTTCCCTGAGAGACAGGAGCAACACCTGGAAGCTTGCCCCACACTATGTGCTCATGTCTGGGGCTAAGTGTCACAGCATTGGCAAGCTTTACAGTTCCGATGGTGTCAGGAATCACGTCGCCCTTCCATCTTGTTACACCTGAGAGCATACTTAAGAACTGTTCAATGCTTGACTCACCAGAAGAGTCTGCTTTGCTCATCACACGCCAATAACCGGGATTTTTCTTGAACTGACGTAGCAGGTGTTTGATCACATTGCTTCCTATTATCATCTGGTCACATTGGCCTGGTACAACCAGTGTGGGCACGCTCATTTCTTGTCCATATACACTCAACTTTAACTGATAGATGCACTTGGGCCGTACTTTCACGCCGCCACAGCCCACCAGAATGACATCCTCGTTGGACTGCGTGCTCTCCGACAGCAGTCCTGCTTTGTGGAGTTCCTCTTCAGCTCCTTCACTCACTGTGCAAGCCATAGAACCACTATCAAGCAGAGCCTGCAATCTGATTTGGTCATTCACCAGCACGTCAGTGTAGAATAAATCATCTGCTTTCTCGAGCCTGTGTATGTTTTGGTAAATGATGACACTGTTGTTCTGAGCAGACTTACAGCTTTCTTCATACAGGGAGATTAGGTCTTCTTCTAAATTGAGGGTCTGAAATGATGCACTCACACTTTGCCCTCCGGAGTGTGAGTGGCTCAGTTTCCCTGGTTGGGCGTGCGGCCCTCAGGCTGGGTTTGGTGTGGCGTGGCTCTTGTACAGTCTCTCTTCTGGTGACCAAGCTCCAGGCATCCAAAACACCTTTTCTCCTTCATGCAGTGTTCACGTGTCACATGAGTCTTCTCACCACACACACGGCAGGGTGAGGGGCGTGACCACTGGGTTGGCTGTTGGACTGGTGAGGCTGTCCTGGCTAGGAGGCTTTCCAGCATACTCAGCACTCTTTCTAATGCCCCCGCTTCTGGAGTGGTGACTGCACTCTTTTTCGCCTGTGCAGTGGGTTCTTGAACACTGGCTCTCATTGTCGTTAACTCCTCTGCCACAGGACTGGAAGTAGCTGTTGCCGTTGCCACCACAAATCTCTCCGCTCTGGAGGGCCTCTTTCTCGTCTGATGTTCCCTCTGGTGCTCATCGATAGCCTCTTGGACTTCCATAGCTGACCATTTGCTAATGGGCTTACACCTGAACACACTGGAGAGGTCAGAATTGGGGCAGTTCTGGATGAACATCATGGCAACTTCCACAGACATATTCTCCATCTTCCCTCCACTATTTCGCAGGTGTCTATCAGCATGTTCGGCCGCTGTATGTAGTCGGACCCAGTAGTCCACCGGGCTCTCATTCACATCTGGGTGAGTGGCGTAGAAATCAGCCAATGGTAAGCTGGACATGGGGCAGTCGCTAAAGTATCTTCTGAGGATGTCATATATTACTTCAGGATGTGCTGCCTTGTCGGAATTACTCTTCAGCCCTACCTTGACGATGTTCTTTGCTCGTCCCAACAGGTGACTGAGGATTTCATCCACCTGCTCCCCAGCAGAGCAGCCCCTCTTGCGCAGATATGTGTCCATCACATCTATCCACTCTTGGACGGTATATTTGTCTGTGCCATCTCCCCTATATGCCGCTGGTTCTTTAGCATCTGTCTTCACCACAACACTCAGTCGGGACATGTCAGGTGTGAATGGTGAGGGATCTAGCAGTGGGAGAGAACTAGGGGGTGGGGGACCTCTTATGGGGGCAGTCGTCTGGTTGGCTAAAAGGCGATTAACAACAGAGTCACCAATTTGGGTCCCCAGCTCTCCTAGCAGGTCACGTATCTGCCCTAGGGTGTCACTATCAGTGGTGATGGGGGTGGAGGACATGGGCCTAGCTGCAGGTGTGACATTACCAATGCTCAGACTAGACTGGGGCTTCACTACGGGTGTGACACTATCCATACTCAGACTAGATTTGGGCTTAACTATGGGCACAGGGAACTTTGGCTTCTCTACAGACGTGGCTTCATCCATACCTAGATAACTACCAAAGCTGGGCTGCCCCACCCGCTCTCTGTCTGGGACATCTGCATATGTGAAGCCTCTACCCCTCCCAATACTAGAAACTGGAGTAAACTCCATGGCAAGTTAAATGTACTTGATAAAACAGTGTGATAATTACAATGTGGGAAATACAGTATGACCAAACAGTTAGCTTTTTCTTTTTTTTTTTAATTCTAAATAATGTCGACGATCCTCGGATTCCTCCTGCGCACAGCACGATACGCTTACTTGCTCACAGCTTAACCTCGGCGATCTGCAGTGGCTGATCTGAAGAATCCGGCTCACGGCACCATTTGTAGCAGCTGTTTTTCTGCGTTGTGTTGTGTCGTTGAAAGTGAGACGCACGCTGAGGTTGAGCATCTATGGGACTTTAATCTTTAGAATAAAGAAAAAACATAGGCGTCACACACACCGAGCCAGACTGCAACTCTCCACCGCTCAGTTCAGAGCACACACAGCTCTCTCACACTTTTGTATATAGCACAAAATTAATGTAAAAATACAATGTACTATATTAAACAAAATCAAATATATGCAATACAAATGCACTAAAAATTTCTTACGCATTTTCCACAGTGTAAAATAATCAAGTAAATTCACCCATATTAACTCATTTTTTATAATGCAATATATCAAATATCAAACATGGGAAACGAACTGCATTAAATAACATACCTTTAGAATAAAGAAAAAAACATAGGCGTCACACACACCGAGCCAGACTGCAACTCTCCACCGCTCTACAAAAAAAATTAAAAATTCACATAACCCCCATAAAACGTCATGTTACATTTAGAATAATATAAAAAAAACCAGCTCAGATAGCATAAAGCTAAGTTAAGCAACTCTCTATGAACAACTCATTTTAAGATTCAATTACAAGTTACTAATCACTGGAGTCTTGACCAACAGCTTCATTAGCACGTTACACTTTTTTTTCTATCAACATATTGAGTTTGAGAACAGAAAAAAATATGAAATAAATAAAACGAGGGAGAGAGCACGTCATAAAGTGACTCACCAGTTCGGAGCACACACAGCTCTCTGACGCTAGGTGGTGCAACGCCAAAACAACACCCCAGGGAAACAAAGGGGGTACAATTGAAAATCACCATAGGAAGTTTTCTTTTTCCTTTTACAGGAGGAAAAAATAATTTTGGGGAAGTTCACAACACAAAAGAGAGATTTTTAAGGAAAATAAATAAATAAAACACAATGACAAATTTTGACTCGGTTACACGCCCATCTCCCCTGGGTGCTGCCCCGGGGTGCTGCCCATGGTGCTCGGGGGTCTGGAGGCTCTGCTGCCCGGGCTCGGGTCTCCGGAGCCCCCGCCGAAGCAGCGCGTCCCCCGGCACGTCTCCGCCGCAGCCCAGGAGAGCAGCAGCGACAGTACCGGTGTCAGTAAAACCATTTTACGTCTCATATGTTGACCTGCAGATTAGGAAAAAACAGATTTATAGCTCCGAATGGAAACCACAAAGACATCCTTGCAACATTTTGCCGCTGCATCCTTTAGAATAAAGCCTGAATTATGGTCCGCGTTAAATCGACGCAGAGCGTACCCTACGCCGTAGGCTCTGCGTTGGTGTAACGCGGACCATAAATCAGCCTGGAAGTTACACGTGTCATTTGTTGATGTTTTTTCCAGGATTCTGATTGGCTGTCATGATGCTCTCAGCGTAAAACAACTCTTTATTTCTCAGAATGAAGGGAAAAACATGAACATTGATGTGCAGGAAATTAACCCACTAATGTTGTGTTTCTGCCTTAAGAAATGTTACAGATATCATTGTGAAAATCGCCGTTAACGTCAAAACGGACAGTAATTAGAATACTTCCGTGTGTCCGATCCTCCGTTATCCAATGGGAGACTGATGCGCCCAGCGGCTGGAAGCGACGCCGCCGGTCCTCACTTATCCAATGGGATTGATGCTGTGAGCGGCTTGAAGCGACGCCGCCGGGTTACATTAGAACCTGTTGAGAGCCCGCTGCGTCGGTGCATGACGCTGAGGGCGACCTTGTGCGTCAGAAACTGACGCCTAAGGGCCCTGACCAAGCGTCGGTTTTTGACGCGCTGGGAGTGAGACTGTGTTGCTTTAACACAGTAAACCACTGCATCCTACTATCAACACTCCAGTGTTGTGCAAGTTCCTACTTCTCATGAACTAGTTCAAAGTTCAGTTCACATAGTTTAAAAATGAACACTTCACGTTCATAGTTCACCATTTTCATTTTGAACTAGTTCAAATTCAGTTCATTTCAATATTTTTAGGTGAGAAGTACGAATGAAACGCCCCCCTATCCTAAAACTGTTCACCGCATAGCAGTGGTCTCCAACCCTGGTCCTCAGAACCCCCTGTCCTGCATGTTTTAGATATTTCCCCTCGGAACCGTGATAAAAATGACTGTGTCATTAACAGACTTGTGCAGACCTGGATGACAAGCTGATGACGACCATTAATTAGAATCAGGTGTGATGATGCAAGGAAACATCTAAAACATGCAGGACAGGGTTGGAGACCCTGCTGTATACTATCATGTATAAGCCTAGTGGCTTTTCAACTTTACTCAGAGGCTGTAAATCTCCAACATTGTAGTCCATTATCAGTGTTTCTACCTGTTGCTGGTAAATCCTCCCCCTGAAGGAGCAGCAGTGACTGGGGTCGTTTGGGGCTGTTGGGTCTTCTTGGTCTTTCTGGGAACTTTTTTGATTGTTAAGGACTCACAGATATTTTTCTCCCACTGGACGGATGCTTTAACTCCACATGACGACTCCAATTTGAAGTTGACGAGACAGACGTTCAGACTTGTTTTCTCTCAGGTGGACGCAGGTGGACATAATTTGCACAGAAAGGTTAGATTTCTACCGTCGGACTCTTTGGGAGATGATGTGTAAAATTCCCGCAGATAATGATAAGCGGATCATCATCTGACGGCTCACTGACGCTGCGTCTGCAACGTCTCTCTTCACCTGTCAAGGCTGATTTATGGTTCTGCGTTACACCAACGCAGAGCCTACACCGTAAACAGTGAAGCTGAAACTCACATAATCTGAACAGTTCAAGTTCCAGTTCGTGATTTGCAGAATGAACAAGTTCACGTTTCAAAGTGGTAGAGTTTCAAAGTTTATTTAGACGGGACAATGCATATTCATGAACATTACATTAAGCAGTGTAAATACACCGGGTTTAGCAGAAATGCTAGTTTCCACCCGCAGTCCCCACAAACAACCAGACACACTCACACCTACGGGCAATTTAGAATGATCAATTTACCTAGCATGCAAGTTCTTGGACTGTGGGAGGAAACCGGAGTACCCGGAGGAAACCCACGCAAGCACGGGGAGAACATGCAAACTTCACACAGAAAGGTCCTGCTGGGCCTGGGAGTCAAACCGGGAACCTTCTTGCTGTGAGGCAACAGTGCTAACCACTAAGCCACCGTGCTGCCACGTTCAAGTTCTTTCTTTGCAAATATGTTGTGCTCAGTTCAACGTTCTCACAGAAATCAACGTGTTCAATGAACGTGTTCATTTGAACTCGTTCATGCACAACACTGCAACACTCTTGGCATCTCTTTGGTTAAGTCCAGCCTCATCGTTTATTCTCTGTGTGAAATTCCACTTTACAGGTGTGCCACTAGGCTCAGTGCAAGGGCCTCCTCTCTTTGCTACATATAGAACTTATTTGGTCCTCCACTTGAATTGTTTCTTGTGTCATATTACTTAAACCATGCCCATCTTGTCTTTGTCATTCACACCAGGTATATGCAAGGTATTAGCACAAAATCTGTGTGAATTATCAACAAGGGTCAAGGAGCACCACCTTTAGCTAAACATAAATAACACTGAACTATTTATTCTCCCAGTCAGTCAGTCTATCCACTTTAAATCAGTTCTTCATCTATTTCACTGACTGAGGCTGGAAGAAACCCACGTATCATGATTGATGAACAGCTGTCCTTCTCAGACTACTTCCACATCTCTATATTGCTCATGTTGCTTTTCACTGCACAAGATTGAAGTCAAATGTCACAGAGATGAAAGTAGGGCATTGGCCAGATTGACAACATTGGCCAGATTTTGTAATGCTAATTATACTGATAAGTGTGGTTTATAAATTATCCACTTCAGTTTACAAGCTGGTCTGACTGTTTGTGACCTCCACAATAAATTGCATTTTTCTTTTTTTCCTTTTTGTCATTACTGGGGTGAACTTGATGTATCTGTCTTATTAGTTTGTAAATAACTCCTAGAACCATCAGGATCAGTATTATGGTTTAACCCTTTATAGGGCAGTCAATAAAATATGTGGATTATTGGAGAATATTAAAGGACCTTTATTTACATTGTAACTTTTTTTGGTAATAACCATAGACTCTAGTTCTACTGAAGTGACCAAATATGGTCACATAAAGGGTTGATACTACTTTTCTGGGTTTAGTGAATGTGATAATTGTAAATGATAGTTTGTGCACCTGCTTGAAATGTATGATTATTAAATTCTTCACGGATAGCTGAACTATACCTGAGAGGTCGTCCTATAAAATCATGGCTGAAAAAAGGGTGGTGGAATCCACTGGAAATAGCAGAGGTATCCTTTTAGCTATTTAACTTCAATTCAATTCAATTTTATTTATATAGCATCTATTACAACAGAAGTTGTCAATAGGTGCTTTCCAGAGACCCAAAACATGACCCCCGAGCAATTATTACATAAACATAACATAAACAATGGCAGGTAAAAACTCCCCTAGTGGGAGAAAAACCTTAAGCCAAACAGTGGCAAGAAAAACTTCCCTTTAGGAGGAAGAAACCTGGACCAGGTGTAGACAGCAATTCAATTCAATTCAATTTTATTTATATAGCGTCTAATACAACAGAGTTGTCTCTAGACGCTTTACAGAGACCCATACCCAGAACATGACCCCCGAGCAGTTATTACATAAACAATGGCAGGTAAAAACTCCCCTAGTGGGAGAAAAACCTTAAGCCAAACAGTGGCAAGGAAAAACTCCCCTTTAGGAGGGAAGAAACCTTGAGCAGGACCAGGCTCATCAGGGGGGACCCTCCTGCCGAGGGGCCAGACTGGTGGGTCAGGGACGGCAACAGCACAGCAGGCAGGTGGAAGCAGCAACGGGATGACCGGGGGTGGGGACCGCAGGCCAGCACGCAGCTCCCGAAGCTCCGGCCCAATCAGCAAGTCCCAGGTTGGGGTGCAGGGTCAGGAAAAGACTTGTGCTCAGTAATGCAAGCTACAAGCCACCCACGACCACCTGCAGGACAAAAGCAGACACTGAGGTGGTCAGAGGGGGCCAGGGGGGCAGGTCGGGATGTCAGCAAGCATATAGACAAGTTTTTGAGCCGTTTCCGCTCTACTTCCTGAAGTCCTCCCGTCCATGCAATCCACTTCCGTTCTGGCGGACTAGTTCTGTATTGCTAGCTAGACTGGTGTTGTGCCGACATAGCACTGACAAAGAGGATATAGCAACTACATGGATATTTCAAAGAAGAAAAGTGGTTCGGGAACGACATGTGCGGTGGTTGGTTGTAAGAACTGGAGAAAGCACCTGAACGAGTGGTTAGATAGAGAGTGCTACGAACACAAACCAGCTACGAAGAGGCAATGTCCATGCGCTCCGTTGTTTACTTTTTTTCGCAAGCCGGATACCGATTTGGAATCAAGGACCTGGCTGAAGGCATTGAATCTAAAAAAACCACCCCGCAACATTTTGGTCTGTTCGCATCACTTTGTCGACAAAAAACCAACAAACGATAATCCTTTCCCTGAGTTGTGGTTGGGTTATAATCGCTCTCCCCAGCCAAAGAGGCGTAAACTCACCCGGTGGACCACTGCCTCCCCCCAGAGAAAGAAACACTTGAAGCTGAGGGTGTGTGTGTGTGTGTGCGTGCGTGTGTGCGTGTGTGTTAGTCTACATCATAAATACAATGCAATGTAGCAGGCTGTTGTGATGATTGTGTTCCCACCATAGCTACATCATTAATAGAGTGTGTGTGTGTGCCTGTGTGTGTTAATTTACATCATAAATGCAATGCAATTTGGCAGGCTGTTGTGATGATGATTGTATGTGTGCGTGTGCTTGGGTGTGTGAGTGCATGATATAGTACAATTCGGGTGGGGGAGTGTAAAGCCATCTCCAGTCAAAGTAGTAGAACCGTGTTCCCATTGCAATGACAGTTGTCGAGATTAAAAGCTCACAAGCAGCGAGTCTTTGCTTTAGGCTAGCATCCACGCCACTGTGTTTACACCGGTAGATGGTGCGCAAACCACTTCCGGGGGTGGGGGGGCAGACCAGCACAAACTACAAGAATAATGGAGAACAATGATGGCTATGAGATACTTATAATGAATTAAAAATGGAAGAGGAGAAAAGAAGGGTGGCACCGCCCAGTGGATCATGTTGGTTCCCCCCTGCAGCATAGGCCTTTAACAGCATATTTACCACAAAGCTATGTTTGGAATTACTATTATAGTCTTGTTCTATAGCTGCAACTATGACTACTGACTCTAACACACTAGAGTTTACACTAACTAGAGGTTTACTAAAAAATACTAGAGGTTTGCTTACACTAACTAAAGGTTTACTTACACTAACTAGAGGTTTACTAACACTAACTAGAGGTTTACTAACACTAACTAGAGGTTTACTAAACACTTACTAGAGGTTTACTAAACACTTACTAGAGGTTTACTAACACTAACTAGAGTTTATTAAACACTAACTATAGGCTTTACAAAACAGAAAGGTTTTAAGTTTAGTTTTAAAGGTGGAGGTGGTGTCAGCCTCCTTAACCCAGATTGGATGTTGGTTGCATAGTAACGGTTCCTGGTAGCAGAAGACCCGTCCTCCAAATCTACATTTGGATACTCTAGGAACTACGAGTAAACCTGCACTCTGAGAACGGAGAGCTCTGCCAGGAACATAAGGTACTATCAGGTCTTCAAATATTGCGGAGCTAAGCCGTTTTGGGCCTTATACGCAAGTAATAAAATTTTTAATTGGATTCTGAATTTTACGGGTAGCCAATGGAGCGATGCTAACACTGGAGAGACTTAGTCTCTCCTGCTGATTCCTGTCAGCACTCGCGCTGCTGCATTTTGGATCAGCTGGAGCCTATTCAGCAAATTACTTGGACATCCTGCTAATAACACATTACAGTAATCTAGTCTAGAAGATACAAAAACATTAAATAGTTTTTCTGTATCACTCTGGGAGAGGATTTTCCTAATCTTAGCGATATTACGGAGATGGAAAAATGCTATTTTACAAACCTGATTAATGTGTGGTTTAAATGACAAATCCTGGTCGAAAACAAAATCAAGGTTTCTCACAGTTGCATCGCAACACCATCTAATCCCTTCCTAAGATGCTTTGGACCAAAAATGACAACCTCTGTTTTATCTGAATTTAGAGGTAAAACAATTTCCAGACATCCAGTCCTTGATGTCCCTAAGACATGCCTGAAGTTTAGCTAAAGGTTCTGTTTCAACTGGCCTCATAGACAAATAGAGATCATCAGCATAGCAATGAAAATGTATGCCGTGATTCCTTCGTATGCCTTCCACTTCTTTTTTAGTTGGCTTCTCTCTCTGACCAGCCTTTGGATCTCTTGCTGCCTCCTGGATTTGCTTGGCACTGGTGGTGCCTTTGCAACTCTGTTTTTTACTCCAAAGCGCTCCTCTCCATAGAAGTAGATAATGTCACCCATCTTTTCAAGCTTTTCCTCTGCTGTGCCCCCCTTTTGTTCCAGGATTTTTGTCAAGTCATTGTTGACAGTTTTCCACACACTCTTTTTAATTAATGGTAATTAATTCAGAAAATGATAAAAGAGAGACGTATAGCACCTTGGTGGTTTGCACTGTTGCCTCACTGTGAGAAGGTTAGTGGTTCAATTCCCAGCTGGAGTCTTCCCACAGTCCATAAACATACAGGCTAGGCTGATTCCGACTTCCCTGCAGGAGTGATGTGTTGTGTTGCCCTGCTGCGGGCTGGTGCCTGTTGACTACTGAGAGAGGCTCCAGCAGAACCCTGTGACTCCGAATGGGAAGAATAAATGGAAAATAATTGACAGCTTGCACTCAGGATAAAGTGTTGCTTGAAACTTCATTCAATTAGAAGCCTTGCAGAAATATTTTCAATTATGTGTATTTGTAACATAGAATCTACATCTACTTATACTACATCTACTATTTATAATCTACAAAAAGTTGTGAAAGGTTAATTTCCACATGTAAATACACAGGATTTTCAGTATTGATGGAAATTAACTTCATGACTCATCTGAGTAACAACTTTTCATTTGTCATTCTGTGTACATGAGACTTTTGTTTGCTAAGGAGAGTGGAGGTTTACCATTCCACGCAAGCCGTTTCTTTACTCAGGTCAGGCCTGGTAACCAATTTATTTGGGATTTAGTCCAAAGTTGGGGCCATTGTCATTGCCTGGAAGGACAACAATGACTAAAAGATTTCAGTAATACACAGAGGCAAGGATTAATCAATTTTCTCAAAATCCTACTAGATGCTGCTTTTACACAGCTAGACCATGAAGCACACACACATAATCAAAATGCAATACTTCTCATTTTTTCATTTCATTAGTGTGGTGCATGTCCCTGAATATTTCTGGTACGGCATACATTCAACCTACAGCACACCTCGCAGAAAAAAAGATGAACAAATAATGGTGTGGCCACTCTTCAAAACCAGGTTTAATTATACACAGGCAGCATAATAGTGGGTGAGGGTGTAGGGAGTTCTGACGAATGACAACCTCTGTGCCTTGAACCTTCCTACAGACATACAACCAAATGTGCACACACACCTCAACCACCACATCCAGTGAATGCAAAGCCATTCATCATGATGTCAGTAGGAGGCCAGTGGGGAGGACTCCAGGGTAAAAACCTTTTGCATTAGAATTCAGTTTCACATATTTATTTGCCTTTTGCTTGATCGTGAGGTCTTGCACAGTAAGGACAAGTGTGTCCATACATGTGTGAGAAAAAAGAGAGGGAAAAAAGAAGTGATGAGGAGACATGATGATTGAGGAGGTTGGGCAGGATGATTGGGGTTCATAGAGTATGAAGAAAGGGCATAATAACCTGCAAGCGTCATTGTTTAATACATTGAATTGTCCTTGGTTTCTTTTTTTTTAATCAAGGCTGGTATAATATCTGCTTTCCAAAATGCATGTGGGACTTTGTTTCTCCCCATGAAGAAAGACCAATAATTTTAAAACTGCATCTGTTTTCAAGTGTTGTGATACTTCGATCATTTGGCCAAACATTTGTCAAGTAAAAGTCCTCCACGTATCTGTGAGCTCTTCTTCTTCTAGATGCAAAATGTCATGAAAGTAATTTCCATTAATGAGCTATGCACATTTAACAGAAACTGCCTTTATGAACAGAGCACATCTGTGAGTCAGACTTACCAGCTCAGACAAAGTGAGTCACATTGCAAACCAGGGCCATGTTATTCTTGAGGGAAAACCGTTTACCCAGGAGCTGTTTAACTTAACGATTTTATCATCTTTATTACTGTGGTACTTTCCTCTAGTCCAAGACCACCAATATTATCACATCATAATGTACTTTCAGAAGAAACATGGCTTTAACAGATATGAGCACATACAGTACCACTATGTATAATTATGCCACTCAGTATTTAAAATGAAGGATTCCACTTATTTGGGTATTTAAAAAACGTTATTGCACAACATAACCCTTTTTCATTATTGTCATTATTTTAACAGATATTTTAACAGGGCTTTTTAAACCATTAAACTTGTTTGAAATAACGTTCTTGTTGGCAATAATGTGTACATTGGCTCTTAGGTGCTAACTTGCTTTCAAATCTGTATGACATTAAACATCCCCAGTAAATTGATAAAAAGTATAAGAACATATCTTGTTTTTCCTTAATGGTTCCCATAATAACAACACACATTGGCCCACATTATGTTTAACCACAACCTCATAACTTCTCTGAAGGCATTCTGCATACCTCAGCAAGTTGTGTTATTTGACATTTTCCTAGTACGAAATTGAGTGATTAATTAATTAAGATCTGTGATTAATTAATCTAATTAACCGTTTTTTATAATCTCTCCTAAAAATTGCTTACAAAAGCCCTCAACTTGAGGTGTTTCCCTTTGAATTCATTACATTATTATGGCAGATCAAAAGATTTATATAACAACAAAAAAAGTGGCTTAATAAAGTAATTTATTTATACAACAGACTTTAACAGACTTGAACAGATGCAGTCCTAAACATTTACATCCACTTGGCAAGATCATTCGCCAGACTTTTGGTCGCAGACGTGCGCATGCAAGTCTAGTTGGGGGAAGAGCATTGCTCTGGCTTGATAAACAGCTAACATCGTTGCTGCTAACGTTAGCTGTGGCTGCGCTCGCGTTTATGTGGTAGCTAAACTTGAGCTGCTTCGGTGGTGAGCAAAGTCCTTTCCATAAAGAAGTATAGCACCTTGGTGGTTTGCACTGTTGCCTCACTGTGAGAAGGTTAGTGGTTCAATTCTTCCCACAGAGTCTTCCCACAGTCCATAAACATACAGGCTAGGCTGATTCCGAATTCCCTGCAGGAGTGATGTGTTGTGTTGCCCTGCTGCGGGCTGGTGCCTGTTGACTACTGAGAGAGGCTCCAGCAGAACCCTGTGACTCCGAATGGGAAGAATGGGTAAATGTGCCTGTAATTAATTAATCGCAATTCACAAGATAATTTGACACCCCTAATTTTCTCTCCATTTAGACTTCACACCATAACATTGATTCTAATCAAAAGGGCTGATTATTAGAGACTGACAGTGCGAAGGCCCTATTGTATCTGTAGGATTTTTTTTTTTCTTGTTTTTCTTCCGACGAAATGAGGGCCTTTTTGCCCCCCTAAACGTGCCCCAAAAGTCACCAAATTTTGCACGCAAACAAGGCCTGGCGAAAAATTTGATATTTAATGGTTTGCATTTATGGGCGTGGCCTAATGGCTCAACAGCGCCCCCTAGAAAACTTCATGCCTCAAACCCCACAATACGGTTTCACGTACATGCAAAAAAATCTGTACACACTCATGTCGCAACTTAAAGAAAAGTCTCTTGGCACCATGGCTGAAACCGAACAGGAACTCGGCCATTTTGAATTCATCGTGTAATTTTGGTGCAATTTATGCCATTCCTTCGGCCGTTTCTTCTCCCAAACCGTAACGTGCACCCAGGTGTGTTATACATCAAAATGTGCGTCTCGATCATGTGACGATGAGCATTACTTTTCTCAGTCAAAAGCATTACCGTGGCGACGATAGACGCCAAAAAGCGTCTGATTGGTCCATGTTTTATAGTTCCTACTTTCTGCCATAACTTTCGAATGGTTTGACATAAAAACTCATGGGTGGTGTCATCGGACTCGGTTTTGAGTCCTTGACCATAAGTGCAAATTAGCCCCGCCCCTTCTTCTGATTGGTCGATATGTGATAGTTCCTTTTTTTCTGCCATAACCTTTGAATGGTTTGACATAGAAAGTCGTGGGTGGTGTCATCTGACTCGGTTTTGAGTATTTAGGCCACGCTTATTAATGCAAACCATTAAATATCACATTTTTTGGCTTGCGTGCAAAATTTGGTGACTTTTGGGGCACGTTTAGGGGGGCAAAAAGGCCCTCATTTCATCAGAAGAAGGAAAAAAAAAACGGTACAATAGGGCCTTCGCACTGTCAGTGCTCGGGCCCTAATAACAGCAGCACGGTGGATAATGAACAGCCCAGTAGAAGTTGTTTTGTTTCTTGGCCTTGTAGTGTAGTATCCTGCTTTGTGCAACTTTTCACACACCTTTTTTTAAATCTTGCTATCCCGGTTCTTTCTACCGTCTACAAATGCAAAATGTTCATATCTTTCATTACATTTATGAAGTGATTAGTCTCCTCCTCCTGGTCTTGCGTTTCTCCATGTGTTTAAGAACTTCCTGGACTCAAAAGACCAAGATTCCTTGCGAAAAGAACATGGGCAGAAAACAAATTCCTGTTCCTTTTGATGGGGAAATCTCATTAGGCGAATGACCAAATATTTCGGGTTAGAAAAGGAGTAACCCAGGGGTCATTTTCGGATTTTGAAAAACCGGAATATGAGCAAATTCCGGTTATTCAAAGGGGTTATTGGTGTTTACATGGCCATGCAAAACTGGGTTATTGCTAATATTCCGGTTAGAAAAGGGTTGTATACTGCATGTAAACGTAGTCACTGTCAAAAGAGGGACTGAGGTCCAGTAGAACCACTAATCCCTTATCTGAGGCCATAAGAAGGTCATTCGTGACTCGAACCAGTGCTGTCTCTGTGCTATGATGCATTCTGAACCCTGACTGAAAAACTTCTTTCTACAGGAAAGACTCTTTCCTGTCGGCTGACACCAGTAGCACGAGTAGGCTACAGGGATGTAAACTGCCACTACAAAACACTTGTGAACTCTCTCAGTAGATAATCAGGACGGAAAATCACAGATAACAGTTCAATATCCGGCTGCAGGAACGGTGTTTCACAGTTGTATGTCCTGGATTACACCATCATTTGCAATTCCACCACCCTTGCTTTTTCCTCTTTAAATATGTCGTCTGAAACCTGGACAGAGAGACGCTGACGTCGGGGATATGCTCCTGTAGCCACGTCTCAGTGAAACACATGATACTGCATTAATGAAACTCCAGATTTGTCCTTGTCAGCGCTTCAAACCTGCACACCTCATTTGTGGGAGACAGGACGTTACGGATGATCACATACTGTATAAAGCCGCTGGTTTAAACGTCCTCTTCCTCTCCCTGCTTTGCGCCTGCTCTACATCCACAATATCTCCTTTTCAACTTGTGGGGAACTTGGGTCTCAGTCTGGGTGCATTTATGCTTCTTGATATCTCAATCAGCAGGCTTGTGAACAACTTAGGATATAGTTACTTATCATAACAAATTAAAAAGTAACAAAGGAAATCCCTCAAGCAGCACTGCATCCAAACTGGGGCGTAAAAGCCCTTGCAGCGGGGTGCTCCTTTGGCTCTGGGGGGCCCGCTTTCGTAGGGGCAGGTGCCCCAGCCTGCGTCGGAGGTCGGGGTGGCCCCGTCTCTCCGGGCAGGCTGGCCTCTCGCCGGATGGGGGTTATGAGCCTGGAGGGTGTGGACCTCCTGGCCGCATGTTCGGCCCATGCCGGGTGCTCGGCTGCGTCCCGGTCCATCACACGCACACACACACACACACACACACACACACACACACACACACACACACACACACACACACACACACACACACACACACACACACACACACACACAGCTACACAGACATACACACCTGCTCAGTCACCTACATACCCACTCCACAGTTTTGGGGGACAGATAATGGCAGTATTCTAGTATTGATTCAGTCTCAGGGACCTGAAATGGTTGCTGCTTATGTCTCTGCCTGTTCTCTGTCTGTTTGTTTTTTCTCTTACAGATCTCCAAGGCTTGTGTGTTCGTTGTTGGTTTCCATGTGTTTTTCGTGTTTTAGACTAGCAGCGGACCCCTCCTCCACTTCACATTTAATAAAAAAAAAGAAATATATATATATATATATACATATATATATATATATATATATGTATATATGTATATATATATATATATATGCCTTAGGTTTTTACCAGAGGGGGCATGTATAGCCCAGGACTGTGCATGTTTTTGTGAGGGTAGCTCACATTAGCTACCCAAGGGAACACGGGGAGAACATGCAAACCCCACACAGAAAGGCCCTTTCACCAACCCCACCCAGGGTGTGGGTGCTGAAGTCATGGGTGAACTAACACACACTTCAGCGCCCACAGCGTCGAATCGAACCCAGGACCTTCTTGCTGTGAGACGGCTGCACTACCAGCTGCGCCACCATGCCCCCTACCGACATGCTATTAACCATTAATATATATGCAGACAAAGTAAAAAAAAATAAAAAAATAGGGCATAAAAAATGTTTTTCAAAAAAAAGCAGCGATATCAATCAAAAAGGCCGGGTTTAGTCAGAAAAAGTATGTAAAAAGGTAGTTGAAAGAGCTTGTACACCAAGCTGCCACCTTGAGCAGCACTAATCTAGAACACATGAAACAAAATTGGTGGCAAGAAATAACATTCACCATGCCCCCCATGTGGATAGACATGAGCAAATGCCGGACAAGTTTGCTGATGCACTGCTGGTTTTTAAACCCAGGAACAGTTGGAATTATGGTGGTTGTTGGTTCTGGATCATATTTGATGTTCAGTGGCTCTGTCAGAAGTTGTTGGACAGTGTCTGCATGAGTTAAGTCTGTAACAGTATCCAACAACAGTATGTGTGAAGTCATTAATGGACAGAATTTAGTTAAAGGTGACTTTGTGCTTTGACCTCTCCGTTTCCGCTTTGATGAAAAAGGTGAGCTCTCTCTACTGAATGCTGAACTGGGTAATGGGAAATGAATAAGTTATCTCTTTCAAATTGTTGATCTTTCATGGGTAAAATGGAAGTCTTTCATGTTGAGGGGGGATGGCTAATGCCAAGGAGGGCAAAGAAACCTGCCAGACTACAATTCCAGCAACAACTACTTAATTATGTTCAATTTATCTTTATTTTTTTCCCCAAACTTGAAAGTCAGCAAACATGGCATTTGCATTTGATGTGACATCAGTGGAAGAGATCTTTATGAAGGTGAAAAAGTTGGATGAGGTGATTACACATCAAATATGCACATAAGCATTACTCATCAGCATGCAAATGCATGCACATACTGTAGGTTCACACTGTCATATAGCACGACGTCTTTTACCAGCTCAGAGGAGTCATTACTCCCTTCATGTTGTCCTACAAGGTTTTAGAGGTTCAAAAGTAGAAAAAATGACAACAATATGACATGACAGGCGGGTTTTCTATCAGATGTTTTGATACTCAATGTAAATGAGACATAAAATGACTTTCTTTCTTCACCACATATAAAATACATATAAAAGTTCACTGCAACCACTATTCATACTGCAGAAAAGAGCCATCCGTATATTTCATAATGCCGGTTTTCGTGAACACACCAATTCATTATTCTTCAATTCTAAAATAATAAAACATTTTGACATAGTGAAATTCCAAACAGCACAATTCATGTATAAAGCTAGGAACAACTTATTACAGGAAATGTTTTATGACAGAGAGGGGAGGTATAATTTAAGGGGTACTCTAAATTGTATGACTCGCAGAACACGAACAACAATGAAAAGATTTTCTATATCAGTCAGTGGAGTTAAACTATGGAACCGAATGGATTCAGAATTAAAACAAAGACATACACACTGGCTTGTTCACCTGCATGCTAGCTCTGTAGTTTTTGGGGTTAGGTAGCGGTAGCGCAGTGGTGTAAAGTAACGAAGTACAAGTACTTCGTTATTGTACTTAAGTAAGATTTTTGAGAATTTGTACTTTTATTGATACTTTAATTTTTCTGTACTTTTACTTTTACTTCGTTACATTTTCAAGGAAAAAATCGTACTTTTAATCCGCTACATTTAAAATGTGACACGTCGTTACTCGCTACAAATTAAAGCCATGAGAAAAGCACAGCGGGGGCTGATTTATGGTACCGCGTTACACCGGCGCAGAGCCACGGCGTAGGGTACGCGGCGACGCACACCCTACGCCGTAGCCTACGGCGTAGTTGTGCGTCGATTTAAGGCGGACGGGAAGGAAGGGGGGCGAGTAAATTGCCCGTGATTGCCCGGCGGCGGGTCCGTGACGAGACACCTGGGGCAGACGGGGAGACTCGGCCTCCCCGAGAAGGAGCCGCAGCCCCCGGGAGAGTTGCGCCGCAGAGGCGGGCCGGAAAGGCCCGAGGAACCGCCGTCACGTCGAGTACCGATGAAGACTGAAGCCTGAATTATAGGTCCGCGTTATATCGACGCAGAGCTTACGCCGTAAGGTACGGCGTAGTAGGGTACGCGGCGAAGCGCACCGTACGGTGCGTGTCGCCGCGTACCCTACGCCGTAGGCTCTGCGTTGGTGTAACGCGGAACCATAAATCAGCCTTGAGCGGCAGCCGACGCTCAAGCCGACGAAATTAAAATGGGTTAATGGAAACAAACGCTAAAGGGGTCAGAATAATATCACCATTATTTAGAGTTGTAAGCAAATTCTTGGATTCTTCATTTCTTTGCAATCCTTTTGAAAATAATTTTGTACTTTTTACTTTTTACTTTTTACTTTTGTACTTAAGTACATTTTACACCATGTACTTTTGGTACTTTATTATATTTAATTTGAGGTACTTTTGTACTTTTACTTAAGTAATTTTCTTAATGGGTACTTTTTACTTTTACTTAAGTAATTTTCAAGCAGAAAATTTGTACTTTTACTTAAGTACAATATTTTTGTACTTTTTCCACCTCTGCGGTAGCGGTAGCTTAGCTCAGACTGCGATCAGATCTCAAGATTTGGGTCGATTGCTGTTATTGTTTTGGTTGGCTCCGTGCCGGTTTCGTGTTTTGTTTGTGGTTTTTTTGTTGCAGATTTCCAGTGCTTGACGTGTGTCTCTGTGTGTTCCTGCTTCCTGGATTGGCAGTGGATGTCGTCACCCCCCCCCCCCCACCCCTCCCCCCCCCCCAAAAAAAAATCACTGGGTTTGTATGTGTATATTTATGTATGTGTACACATATGTATGCGTATATATATGTATATATATTAAATATAGTAATAATGCACATATATATGCCTTTGGTTTCTACCGTCATGGTATCAATCATTAATATGTGTGCAGACAAGGTAAAAAAAAAAAAAAAAAAAAAATTAAAACAATGTTCAAACATTAACCAGTTTAAAAACAAATATAAAAACATGATTTTCACAAGATACAAAGAGGAAGGGGTTTAGCGGTGAATGGGTAGATTTGTTTATATTTATGTACAGAAATGGGCAGCGATGTATGTATGTATGCATGCATGTATATATATATATATATATATATATATATATATATATATATATATATATATACATATATACATATATATATATATATATATATATATATATATATATATATATATATATATATATATGGGCATGTGTGTACAAATATATAGAAATACTCAACTATGTGTATGTATGTATAGGTAAGTGTGTGAGTATAATTATAGTATAGTTGGTTATTATAAATACTTGTTAATAAATGATTAGTGAATGGGGGTAGGATTAAATACGTTTACACTTCTTCCTACTCCTTTTTGCACGTGTAAAATAAGATATTAAGTGTTAAAGTATGAAATTCTTTGTTTTGTTGTTTTTTTTCTTTGCTTTGTTTTCTTATCTTCTCTTTTAATTGTTGTCTTTCACATGTACAAAATAAAAATCAAATTAAATCACCAATCTGTTGAAATCAGCTGGTTTTGCCGGATGGATTCACGCTCTAGTCCTTTTCAGAGATCTTTCCTACAACATCCCCCTTTTATAAAAATCCTTACCAGATCTTGATTTTGCTCACTTCTGAGGTACAGTACAGCAAATGCAGCGTGAAGTAAGGCTGGGTGGAGATGAACGGGTGGGGGGTAGCTGGATAATTAGATAGGTGGATAGAGGCTTTTATTGATCCTTTGCAGGACATTTTGATGTTACAGTGGCAGTAACTTGATTCTTTAATCACACCCAGGAAGAAACACAAACATGAAAAATAAGACAGCTATTGCACTGAGACCCCTATTTGCATCTGAAAGAGCCTGAAAATATATGAATGATAAAATAATACCATAAAATAAAACATAATAGTAATAAAAATAATAATATAATAATATAACATTAATTATTGCCCATCAGTTATTTCACGTTGAGGAGCCTCATGACAGCTGGCAGCAAGGACCTGCATGACTGCTCAGTTGGAGATTTTATAGGGAGCCTCCCACTGAAGGCGCTACGTAAAACCCCTCCAGGGAATAAAGGAGGCGCACGTCATTTTTCATGATGACATTCATTTTAGCAGCATCCTCACTTCAGCCACCTGCTTGCACAATCCTGAGTGATTTCAACGACACTACTTGCTTTTTTACTCAGTTGGTTAATTCCTCTCAGCTATATGAGCACCTTTCCCCCAGCACCCCTCTGCCAGACGCTCCTACCACACTCTGGCAGAAGGAGCACATTAAGGGTTTACAAAACCGGAAGGTCTGCATCCATCCATCCATTTTCTACTGCTTATCCGGGGTTTGATCACAGATGAATTAACCCCATCACCGGCCACATCGTGTGGCTCATCTTGGGGGATCCCTCCAGCATGTCCTAGGTCCCCCCAGGGTCTGCTCCCAGTGGGACATGCCTGGAAAACCTCTCCAGGGAGGCATTCTGACTGTCAGGTCACCTGGCTCCGTTCAGACAAGCAGCGGCTCTACCCTGATGCTGGATTCACACTGAAAGCGTCAAAAATCGCCTGTGGATCTCAGGACGCCTGCAACGCGCTGCTTGCTAAAGTCTGTCGATGCTTGCAGTGGGCGGGGCTTTCAAGCTGCGCTGCAGATCTGGAGGGAACAAAGTGTATATAGTCTACACATATCTATATATAGCGTGCACATCTTATGTTTCCTATTTCACCATGGATCACACTTTTGGAAGCCTTCTTTATATTTCGGCGTTATTTCCGCATAGATAAGAGTGAGTTTGATGCTCCTTAACATGGTCGGCCCCCGGATCAACCGGATAGATACCAACCATCGGGGATCCGTTGGACCCGGTGAAGCTGCAGTCTGTCTGTGGTGAACGCTGACACACCGGGTCGTAGAGGATTTGGTCATATTGTTTAAACTGTGTTTTGTGATTAATAAGCACGTTTTGTAATTATTTTGCGTTGGATCAATGTAGCAAATGAAATAGTTCGGACCATCCAGCTCCTCAACCATCAGTTACGTGTTTCACTTGAGCAGTTCAGGTAAAAACGGCAGTCAAATCAGCAAAAATGTCAGTTTGCTGGATGAAATAGATTCATTCCTGATAAAATAAGTTTGTTAGTGCACAGCTATGCTCATGTACGCATGTGAATGAGTGAACGTTTGTGTGTTCATGAAAGTACAATCTGCATTGAGGCTCTTGCTTCGGGAATCCCGGTCTGTGATTGGACGCTGCCTCGGCGTCTGCGCTGCTCATTTGCATAAAGTTGAGATTTTTCAACTTCAAATTGACACTCTGGATGCCTCTAACGCGCTGCACCCACCGCCTCCAATGACTCCCTGGCCTCAGACGCCTCTCGCAACGCGCTTTCATAGAAAATGAATGGCAACCGGACGCCTATGACGCCATTCAGTGTGAATCCAGCATGAGCCTTTCCTGGATGACCAAGCTTTTCACCCTATCTCCAAGGGAGAGCCCAGACACCCTGCAGAGGAAACTCATTTCTGTCACTTGCATCTGTGATTTCTTTTCCATTGGTCACCACCCACTGCTTGTGACCATAGGTGAGGGTGGAAACGTGCACTGAATTTTCTTAAAAACTGGATCCAGTTTTGATCTCTTCTGCCTGAAATCAAAGAGCACTTCTTTGGTCTTTGTGGTATTAAGCATCAAGCGACAAGGTCACACCAGTCCAGTGAGACTCTAAGTGTACTTTATTCTCTCTCATATTGTTCCTCTTTTACAACCCATGAGTCCTGAGTCATCATAATATCTCTGCAGAAATGAGGAGTCAGAGTTAAACTGAAAGTCTGATGTGTACGTGGTGAACACTGAAGATGCCCACAACAGGCATTGGAGGCAAATAACCCCCAAGAAACAACCCCTGAGTCCACCCGTGGTGTCATCCCCTTCTCATACAATAGTCAAATAGATGTTATCTTTAAAGTTGCATCATGTGCATGCACCCTCTGGAGTAGGTGGATGAGCGCATCATCCACACTGATGTTGGCTTGATTTGACAGTGAGTCTTTCACAAATCACCAGATGTGTTTACTGTATTTGTAGCAATGCTCATGCTACCGGGGGTCACCAGACAGGACAGAGGACACGGGGTTTAGTGGAGAAATTCTTCACTTTATTTTCATCAAGATCCACACGTGTGAAACAGCACTCAGCTCTATGTCATTCCTCTCTCGTCTCCAGGGCCTGCACACTACTGAAATACACAGAGCATGAATTAGGCACACCTGTGCACCATCAGCTGTTCCAGCCGCGTCACCTGTGCGCCACTCCCCCGCACTCCCTCTCTCCCCTGCAGACCACGCCCCAATCCTGCACCCTGCTACAGTATTCTTCACTAGCTTGAAGAAAATCAGGGGAGATTTTTTTTTTTGTGGCACCACTTGGTTCATATGAGTTATAAAGCATTGTATAATTTGTTGTGCTGAGATTTTCACACTCACAGTTAACATTAAAACAAAAATTGCAAGTGAATCTCCAAATGTATTTTGGGTAAAATCGTTCGTCATCAACAGCCGTTTATCAACGTCATACATCATCATTGATCACTTGTCAACAGAGCACAGTAATCCTACAGCTTGAACATGAGCGGGAGTTATAAACACAAAAGTGGAGCAATAAAACACAAAGAAAAAGAAAAAAGGGAGGGTTTCCGCTATCTGTGGTGCTGAAAAATACAATCAAACGCTTTGGATTGTGTGTCAAATAGCGTGGCTTCAGGCGGCTGCTGGTTTGTGTGTGATGAATAACTTTGTGATTTGCGTGACGTAGTAGGGACCACCATGAGAACGTTAAAGGGGGAAGGGGCGCATCAATTGCCCATGATTGCCCAGCGGCAGCTCCGTGGCGGGACACCTCGGGACGGGGCGACTCGGCCTCCTTACCGAGAAGGAGACACGGCTCCCAGGGGAGCTGCGCCACGGAGGCGGGCCGGAAGGCCGGAGGAACCACCGACCGAGCGGGGTCGGCCGGCTCCGTCGTCTACTGTTGAAGGATTGTAGATGCGTGGGCTGACGTGTCTGCTGAGTTGGACTGTTGTTCGGGCTTTTGCAAAAGCCGGCATCATTTCCGAGGGGCCGCACGGCACGGAAAGTGGCGGGCTCGTGCCCGTCGCAGCTGATCAGTTCTCCCGATCTCAGCTGATCAGGCTCGGATGAATGCAGAAACGGAGGATGAAGATTTCGATGGGTTTGATTATAAATACGGTATTATTATTTTAACAAATTTGAGAATTATCTTTCACAATCTCTAATAGGCTCTTGTGAGAATGCTGATTTTGCCCTCTGCCTGTATGTGTTTTTTTTTACATGGAATAAAAAGCCTTATTTTTTTGGCATTCTACGCTCTGCAAGGTTTTTTTACGCCTCATCACCGAGCTCCAGTTTTGCCTTGTCCCCTCGTACGTGGGGAGGCCGCTCTGGTTCCTCACATTTGGTGTCAGGAGTGGGATCTTTGGCGCCACCTGAAAAACTGGAGAGAGGAGTCTGGGAGACCCGGTGACCAGGAGTCTGGGAGACCCGGTGACCAGGATGCGGCTTGTAACCGGGAGCAAGCGTCCTCGTAACCGGGAGCAAGTGTCCTCGGCAACCGGGAGGAAGCGTCCTAGGCAACCGGGAGGAAGCGTCCTAGGCAACCAGGAGGAAGCGGCCGGCAACCGGAGGAAGTGGCTGATTTCCTGTCTCGCAACGGGGTTGGCATCAAGAGGTTGTTGAGAGGCTATGCCCCATTGTGCCTTTTTTAAGAATATTGACAGTATGTATCTCTTTTATCTCATTTTGTGTAATTTTCCAAGGTTAATATGTGACATATATAAATAAGAACATTTTGCAGTTATTAACTTAAGTTGTATTACCACTGGTTTATTCTTTTGAGCTGTTCTAAAAGCTCTTTTCTTTTGATTGTTCAGGGTGATGGTTGGCCACGGTTCTCGATGGGGTAACACCACACCTTTCAACTGGGCGTGAAAATATCAAGTCTCAAATTGCTGGAAATAGTAACACAGACCATCAGTATCATTCCCATAACACTCAAAGAAAAAGTTTCAGTCGATTCTGGAGGCGGACCAGCATTTCAAAGCTTCTGTGGTGAAAAACACTCTTAACTACAGACTATCTGAGCGGGAGAGGTGGCTGAGACTGTGGTCTGAATTTTCAAGGAGCGGCAGAGAAAAGCATTTACGGTCATCCTTATGAACATAAACTAGATCTTATTTCTTGTTTATCTCTCATTTTGCAGTATTAAGTGGCCAGAGTTTCTGCTCTGACTTCTCTAAACCAAGGCGGCTTCAAACAGAGTGAGAGATTTGCAGTAAGGTTAAGTTTTTCATTTGCCCTTAAGCAAAGAACATTTTCATATTTTTATGTATTTATCTGTTTAATGTCATTTGATACACAAAGCTTTGATACACAAATCTGTCTGGTAAGAAACTGCAAGCAGTCTTGACAGTGGTAATCTCAGGTTAGAGTCCTTGCTCAAGCCATTTTGCTTCACGTTATCCCGGACAGCCTGACCTGAAAAGTCTCATTACTTCTGTTGTAATAGTGCCATCCTCTGAGGAATGGTCTGCCATCTTAATTTGGTCAGAAACATTGGTCACCATGGTAAATTTTAGTGGCGAAAGAGAGAGACGGGGTAGAGAAGGCAGTGGAATATCGGCGTCTAAACTCCGGGTGAGCAACAAAACTTCTGAGCACAGAAAACTGCATTTTAGTAGCACTTAACATTATATTTCGTGCTAAAAGGTGAATCATTTATGAGTCACACAAATCTCAGTGTTTAAGAATTAATAGGTTCATTTTATAGCCTGGGCTCAGCAGCATTATTCTGAAGGTTTGTATAATAAACAAAAGCTGTAGGATCCTGACGATAAGGCTCAAAGACAACTAAAATATCCCCAAATAAAACAAACTTCTTTCTCTATACATGCAAGGAGAGGTGATCAGAATAGTCCTAATCAATCATTCAGAGTGTAGCCGAGTCCAGGTTCCAGAAAAACTGTTATCCAGATGAGGGTTACCATGTTCCTCAGAAGAGTAAATAATAACTTAAATGCAAAGTTAAAGCGTTGTTGGGCCACAAAGGGGGTGCTTGTTCAGTTATTAAAGAGTTAATAATTGTCGCACGATAGTTATTAATTAATAAAGAAGATGACTTATTAAAATGAATTATCAAAATGAATCAATCAAAACGGGGCACCACCTGACTTATCAGGAAAATAATAACTGAACAGCAAAATCAGTCCCAAAGTAGCTGTTATTCCCTACGTGCCAGCCTGTTGCCCGGGGTGACATTACAGAACAACAGTGAAGGAAGGAGTCTGAGCACAGACCTTTGCAACCAGCAGCTGTGACAAATTTGAATAAAATAAACACAACCAACTTCTCTCATTCAAATGAATCAGAATTTATTTACACAAGTGTTAAAAGATAGTGAAACACTTGGGATAAATTTTGATGCCTAAACTACACATAAACAACAACTAACTAAACATTAACACAAACTAAATGTGTGTGACTGCGTGCGTGTGTGTGTGACTGCGTCAGTGTGTCAGTGTGTGTGTGTGTGTGTGTGTGTGTGTGTGTGTGTGTGTGTGTGTGTGTGTGTGTGTGTGTGTGTGTGTGTGTGTGTGTGTGTGTGTGTGTGTGTGTCACGATGGCTGTTCATACACGTGAAAAGATAGATGGCTGACAAAGTCACGTGGTGACTGAGTCTTGCGTGATTCAAAATGGCGGACGAGATTTCGTCTCATCCAGTGAAAAACAAACTCGGAGGCTTTAAGGCCAAGATAAGAGTGTGCGTGTGTGTGGGGGGGTTAGTAGGAGAGGATGAGAGGAGGAAAGTAAAACCCAAGATACTAGAATAACCCATGCTGCCATAAATCGGCAAAGGCCCCTCCTGCGCCTGCGGGGGCTTTGAGTCATTATGGAGGTTCCTTTGTTTCAAACCATGCAGTCAGCTGTAAGAAATCAACTGCTCACTCACCTACATACTCACTCAGCAGTTTTGGGGGCCAGATAATGGCAGTAGTCTAGCTTTGATTCAGTCTCAGGGACCTGAAATGGTTGCTGCTTATGTCTCTGCCTGTTCTTGTGTCTGTTTTTTCTCTTACAGATCTTAAAGGCTTGTGTGCCCGTTGTGCGTTTCCCTGTATTTTTGTCGTTTCAGTCTATCAGCATATATAAATAAAATAAATAGATATGATATATGTGATATATTCAAAATATATATTTTATCAACTCGGTATTAACCATTAATATATATGCAGACAAAAAAGAAAAAAATATCTGTAAGAAATCAAGACTGGCCTCAGAATTGAAATCAAGTCTTTCCATGTTCAATACAGGGCTGCGGCCCAACAGCTTTGTCACTCATACTTCTTTAGTGCTGCTGGTCCAAACAGTGGAGCCGAACCGGCAGCTACGCTGCAAGCCACTTTCTCCAGAAAATATAGGTATCAAGACGACCAGGTATCTAGAACATTACAGGCAAGTGATGGAGTTTGAAGGACTATCTTTCAACAACAGGCTGAGCATCATCTATCTCATGTCAGCAGGAACGCCGGTCCTTGACTGACCTGTCATATATTCACACATTCAGAAACTGCATACACTGTTTCAAAGACTTAAGAGCTGTCTTCTTCTTTTCTTCTTATGTGTGTGATTTTTGACGAAAAAAAAACTGTCAACTATCAGATTTTAGGTTTGTTTGATTGTTTGTGTATATGTGATGGACTGGTGACCTGTCCAGGGTGTAAACCCTGCCTCTCGCCTGAAAATGAGCTGAGATAGGCTCCAGCAGACCCCCGTGACCCTGCAAAGGATAAAGCGGGTATAGATAATGGATGGATGGATGGATGGATGGATGATTGGTAATCTAGTTATATTTCCAGCTCCATTTACAGCGATAGTAAAAACAGCGTAAAAGTGAGATTGCTTTCATGTGATATTAACTTTAATAGCTCAAATTCCCCAACTGCAAGGTTTGTGAGGAGAGAAAGGTGAACGTGTTTGTAGATAAAAAGGGTTGTTTGTCCCAAATTAAAAAAGGGAATAACATTCCAGATAACACCCATGTTACCTTCCCCAGCCTCAGTCCTTGTCACAGCGAGGCTGGAGCTTGCCCTGGCTGTCAGCGTCTCCTTTCAACACACTTTTGATGTTTCTGGACTGCGGGAGGAAGCTGGAGCGCTCACACGGCCATGGAGAGGACATTTAAAGTCCAGCAGATGTGGGTAGTAACGAGTTCCATTTACTCCGTTACATTTACTTGAGTAAGCTTTGGGAAATGTTGTACTTTTAGGAGTAGTTTTGAATCACTATACTTTTTACTTTTACTTGAGTAGATTTGTGAAGAAGAAACTGTTCCTCTTACTCCGCTACATTAGGCTACGTTGAGCTGTTACTTTTCTTTTACCCCTTTTATCCGCGTACGCGTCAATCTCATGACATCACTGGGGGATTCTTTGGGAAAAATTTTTGTTTTTGCATGTTTTGTTACATTTACACAGACTCAAACACACACAGAGTTTCTATGAGTTCATGTTTGTTCTAGTTCTGCCTGGTTAAAAAAGAAAAGTACAAAGGCTTGAAATTTTGTGCTACTTGTGCTTGATTTATTTTTTTATTCTGTTATTATTTTATTTATTTTATTATTTATTAAAGTACTTGAATTTACTTTAAGATTATTTTAATTTAAGCTATTTTTCATTTTTTATTAATTTTAATTTATTTTATTATTTTATTGATTTAATTTGCCTGAAGAAGATTATTTTGTACTTTTTTCTGTTTGAATGGTTGTGTTAAAAAAATAAATCAGACGTTACTCAACAGTTACTCAGTACTTGAGTAGTTTTTCCACCAAGTACTTTTTTACTTTTACTCAAGTAATTATTTGGATGACTACTTTTTACTTCTACTTGGGTCATATTATTCTGAAGTAACAGTAATTTTACTTGAGTACAGTTTTTGGCTCCTCTACCAGCTCTGAAGTCCACATAGAGGGGTAGCAGGTGAGAAGAGAACCCGGCTCCTTCAGGCTGTGCGGTGACAGTGCTAACTTCAGCCCCTCCAGATCACAAGAACTCTGCCGGTACATCCCGTACAGTGTGTTTTCCATGAGTCGCTGCATTTCTACACTTCTCCAGATATTTACCAGTTTACCGCTTGTGTTCTCATTCCTTCAGTACATTTTTTTTCCCCCTTTTAGCGCTTCCTTCTTCTTTCCCTGCCAGCGATGCCTGGTGTGTTACCCAGCAGCCCCAAGCATCCCCACCGGCTGTTCACAGCACTAATGAAGCACACGCAGAGAGAGGGAAAACAAGAAACACATGTAGAGGAAGAGACAGGTGATTGAGGCACGTGGGCAGTGGGGGAACAGGGGAGACTGATCGATGCTTGAGCCCTGTGGGTGAGGCAGCACAGTGGGCTCACAGCAGGGGATGTTTGTTAGCTCTAGTTTTTACTGCAAGTGTCAAATACACCTGTCTTGCCCAGTCATCCAGGTAGTGTGCATCAGCAGGGGAATTTAGACGTTTATTGATTTGGTACATTGATTCCAAGTCTTTCTTAGTGAAATGGAGGGTTGTAAAGTCCGATGTATATCCCCCTGACATATCCCAGAATAAGGAATGACGCAAAGTGCAAAGTGTTGCATTTTTACTGCCTTTCATTTTATAGGATGTACAAGACTGTCTCAGAAAATTAGAATATTGTGATAAGGTTCTTTATTTTCTGTAATGCATTTAAAAAAACAAAAATGTCATACATTCTGGATTCATTACAAATCAACTGAAATATAGCAAGCCTTTTATTATTTTAATATAGCTGATTATGGTTTACAGTTTAAGATTAAGATTCCTAGAATATTCTAATTTTTTGAGATAGGATATTTGAGTTTTCTTAAGCTGTAAACCATGATCAGCAATATTAAAATAATAAAAGACTTGCAATATTTCAGTTGATTTGTAATGAATCCAGAATGTATGACATTCTTGTTTTTGTAATTGCATTACAGAAAATCACAATATTCTAATTTTCTGAGACAGTCCTGTATTGGGGTGGGGGTCGTTGGAAAATCACCAAAATAACAACAAACACATCACAACAAACAAATAACAATGACAAGCAGAATCCAGGCTCTGTACGTGCTGGTTCTGCAGAGCAATTTCATACTAGAAGTGAGAACGCTGCTGCAGACAGACAATATTTCAGGTGATCGTATGTGTGCTGCAGGCAACCCAAGTGTAATGCTGCTGCAACAATGTGATGTAAACTGCGATAATGCCCGGCAAAGATAAACGTGAAGCTGCAGCATTAGTCTCCAAGGTCTTTTCTTCATTCTTAGCCACTGCAGAGGTTTTCCAAGAGTGTAACTGTTTTAAAAAAGTGGAATTATATTCGTTTTTAGGACAAGTATAGGATGATATTGGGACCAGTTACAGCCGATCCGTTATGTTCTGTTGAACTCAGTTGGACTTGGGAATTAGTTTATATCTGATTTGTTGTCGGTAAAAATGTATTGTGCTTTCTACAGTATCTGAGGAAGTATAAACACAACTTACCTACTATAAACAACTTCCATCCGGTTTATTTCATGCACACACCGACAATACACTGGGGTCAAGAAAAAATTATACATTTCGTTGTGCAGGCAGCAAATTTGACAATAAATCCTGACTACAGCACTTTTTGTTCATTTATGTAATGCATTGTCATATTGGGGAATGTGTAGGAATCCTTACACTCAGCTGGTTAAATATCCAACTGCATGAGGGGCAGCAGAGCTGCTCATCTGTTATCCATCTCACTTACTACGATCACACCCGCCGATAGGGGGGGACAAACGGGTCTGTTGTCCCGGGCCCAGGGTAGGGGGGGGGGGCCAGAACTGAACAAAAACATTTTTTTTTTTTTTTTTTTTTTAAATTCTCATTAAATTATGGAATCATTTTTCAAATGTTTCAAAATATGCCTATTTGTGGAAAAAATATGTAGTATTTGAGTTACATAAAAGCCTAATTGTCTTTGTGGTCAAGAACCCCCGACACAAAAATGGTTTGGCCACTGATCAAAATTTGATGTTATCATTTAATTCAACCATTAGAATGGTCAAAATGTCCGGCCAGCACAAGTCCGGTGCTCAGAAAAGAAAAGAAAAGAGAAGAAGAAAATAGAGGCCTCAGAGATTCTCTACACAAATATTTTAAAAAGGGGGTGACGGTGAAGCTTGAATTAATAAAGTCAGCGTAGAGCAAGGTAAGAAACAGCGCAGCCAACGTTTACCAACCTTGTAACTTAACCTAACTGGCTATCTCTAATGATAACGTCCATTAGCTTGTATAAAAACCTGAAGAGCAGAGGGAGAGGAGAGGAAGAGGGAGAAGGAGAGATCCAGGTGCAGGTGGACCCATCTTATTTTGTCCAGGGCCCAGGCAAGACTGTCAGCTGGCCTGACTACGATCATAATATGACGGAATGATCAGACCCAAACTTTCAGAGGAGAACATTTCACTAATGTGGTGAACCACACTTTTCACTTGTCAATGCGTTTACTGATTGGTATTAATGTCGGTTGACAAGGGAATGTGGCAGACCCAACTGCAGCACAGCGGCAGGGAGTGTTCAGCAAAAGTCTTTATTAAAGCCAAACTCACAGCAGGCAATAGAGCAGAATTCAGTCCTCAGGGTAGTGGTTAATGCTCAATGTGGCTGCAGAGCAAATACCAGAAAACAGCTGGTGTGAGCGCCGAGTAGATCTAGAAACCGGAACACAGGAACTGAAACACCGGTCAGTCAGAGGAATGGCCAGGCTGGGCTGCCTGCAGGAGCAGGCAAACAGAAACCAGAGACGCTCAGGCAGAACTCCTGGTCGGGGACAGAAGGCTGAGGTGATCACCAGCACGGAGACAGGCCAACAGGTCGGGGACAGGCAGGGTCGACAACAGGTGATCAGTCCGGGGAAACCGCTGGAAAGTCAGGCATGACACAAAAACAATCCAGGGGTGACTGGCTGGGAGTGAAGAGCTTAAGGCCACGTTTCCACATAGCCGGGTATTTACAAAAACGGATATTTCCCCCTCTACATTTCGAAAAATACCATAATTTACACAAACCCACATAAATATGCTGTTAAGGTGCTATGAGCAGCCAAACCTACAGGGGGCAGTGTAACGAGAAGATAAAGTCATGCTAGCCAATCAGAATCCTGGAAAAAAACATCAACAAAGGACACGAGTAACTTCCAGTTACTTCCAAGATGAACGAGAGTCTTTCGTTTGGAGTGACAGAGAAGTGGAGTTACTTTTAAGTGTGACGTTAGAATATAAAACAGGTAAAATACAAGAAAATATTGACGTGGCCAAACAAATTGTAAACACAGGTCGCACACATGATGCTGGTGACGTTTCTGTCTCATAATGTGACGTTCTGAAGCCTAAAAGTCCGTTTCCCTCCGTTTACAAGCAAACGTGAAGACAGAGTTTTTGCAGATCTCCACTTTGGCCGGAGTTTTCAGAAATGATCGTTTTTGGTTACTTTGAACTTTGTTTTCGTGTAAACTAATGGCCAAAGCGCATGAAAACAGCACCGTTTTTGCTACGTGTAAATGGGGCCTAAGTAGAAACCCAGGACTGATTGCAGATGCGGAGCAGGTGTGGAAGGCGGGAGAAACCCTAGTGACATGAGGAGGCGGAGCTGGCAGGTGATTGAGGAAGGTATGGAGCTGCCTCAATCAGGTATGGACACTGCACTTCCTCTGTCAGTTCTGGTTCACTAGATTACGGACCGAGCTGGATTGTGTGAGAGAATGTGTATTTCTAGAGAGGTTCAGGTTGTCTAGTCACAGCAATGTTAGAAACCCATCAGTCTCTTTCTCCAAATGTTTTTTCATAGTTCAGCTACTTTTGGACTTCAAATTTAATCACAAACTTCTTTCCCATCTGCAACTCTCTCACAATTCAGCAGCTTTTGCTGTGAGATAAGAGCAGAGATTGGCAGGGCCGTGCATCTTAATAATGTTTTTAAACCAGACCTACACTCACACTCACAGCTCTACAGGGTGAATAATAAAAAAGGAAAAAAACAGGCTAACATTTACATAGTTATCACCTACTCGTCTATAAGTGCTCCGCAGAATACAGAATGACTTTGGCAGCTTTGGACAAGCTTTTATAAATGTATGCTCTCTCTATCAGCTGTTTAAATTTGTGAAAAGTCGGTTGTGCTACTGCTTCTGATTGTGTGGTATGCTGGTTTTTCTCTCAAGTGTTTTAGCTGCAGTGGACCTGATAAGGTGTCATCACTCAACAACATATTTTGAAATGGCCTGCACTGGCGCATAACCCTGTCGTCTCAGTTATAGCCCCCGTTCAACTGACCCGCATGCACAAAATAACCATAACAAAGACATCAGACGCAGCACGCCATTGCACTAAAGTTATGGAGGAAGTGAGCACTATTGGGCCACAGCTCTGTGTTGAACATGGAAAGACTTGATTTCAATTCTGAGGTTTAGTTCTGAGGCCTAACTCGGAGGCCAGCCTTGATTTCTTACAGCTGACTGCATGGTTTGGTTGCCTTGAAATGGCAACAGCAGTCTGCAGTGCGAGTGACATTCGAACGATCTGAGCTCAAGATGAGCCGAACGATGGACCCTTGCATGCCTCGAGGTGAAGGCCTTTGGACCGACCTGGAGCTGAAGCTGCATGCTGCATCCCCTCATCCACACATAGACAAGGAGAGCAGGAGAGAGAGAGCCACTCTTCACCAGGGTCACCTGCGGAGCGTAACCATCCAGCTGTTCACCGAGGAATGCTAACCGGCCAGACCAAAGCACCTTTTTCTTCAAATACTGATTGACTTTAACATTCATATGGATGTTGAAAGCGATAATCTTAAATTAGCTTTCAATTCTCTTCTAGAATCGATGGGTATCTCACAAAAAGTGGACAAAGCGAAGCACGGTTTTAATCATACCCTGGATGTTGTTCTCTATGTGTTGAACCTGATAATCTGTTGGTGTCGCCTGTAAACTCTGTCTTATCCAACCACTATTTAATAATAATAATAATGTTTGAATTTAATATTGTCGATGTTGAAGCGTAAAATAGGAGGTGTTATTTTAGTAGATGTTTGTCAGATGAAGCTATTGCTAAATTTAAGGAGGCCATTGCTCATCTTACGACAGTGGGAAATAGTGAAGTAGTGGAAGCCAGTGACCTGGGTGCAGATGTTGATTTCCTTGCTAGTTACACTGCAGATTTGCAGCACTCAGCTTTAGTTGCAGTTGCTCTTTTGAGAAGGAGGGTTTCCCACCATAGGAGCTTAACTCCCTGGTATGATTCAAATATCCGCATGTTGAAAAAAAAAAAGTGCGTAAAATGGAAAGGAAGGTGTACTCTTGTAAGTCTGTAGACTCCTACCATGAATGGAAAGATATTCTAATAGTATATAAAAAAGCCATTCGCAAAGCCAGAAAAGCTTATTATTCATCGTTGATAGAGGATAACAAAAGTAACCCACATTTTCTGTTCAGCACTGTAGCCAGGCTGACAAAGAGTCACAACTCTGTTGAGCCGTGCATTCCTGCAGCTCTCAGTAGTGAAGACTTTATGAGCTTCTTTAACAGTAAAATCATGCGAATTAAACTTCAGGCATGTCTTAGCAACATCAAGGACTGGATGTCTGGAATTATTTTGTTTCTAAATTCAGATAAAACAGAGGTTGTCATTTTTGGTCCAAAGCGTCTTAGGAAGGGATTAGATGGTGTTGCGATGGCTTCCAGTGCAACTGTGAGAAACCTTGGTGTTGTTTTCGACCAGGATTTGTCATTTAAACCATATAATACTCAGGTTTGTAAAATTGCATTTTTCCATCTCCGTAATATCGCAAAGATTAGGAAAATCCTCTCGCAGAGTGATGCAGAAAAACTAGTTCATGCGTTTGTATCTTCTAGACTAGATTACTGTAATGTGTTATTAGCAGGATGTCCAAGTAATTTGCTGAATAGGCTCAAGCTAATCCAAAATGCAGCAGCGCTGAGTACTGACAGGAATCAGCAGGAGAGACCACGTCTCTCCAGTGTTAGCATCGCTCCATTGACTATCCGTAAAATTCAGAATCCAATTCAAAATTTTATTACTTGCGTATAAAGCCCAAAACGGCTTAGCTCCGCAATATTTGCAAGACCTGATAGTGCCTTATGTTCCTGGCAGAGCTCTCTGCTCCCAGGGTGCAGGTTTACTCGTAGTTCCTAGAGTATCTAAATGTAGATTTGGAGGGCGGGTGTTCTGCTATCAGGCACCATTACTTTGGAACCAACTCCCAATCTGGGTTAAGGAGGCTGACACCACCTCCACCTTTAAAACTAAACTTAAAACCTTTCTGTTTAGTAAACCTCTAGTTAGTGTTAGTACACCTCTAGTTAGTGTTAGTAAACCTCTAGGTAGTGTTAGTAAACCTCTAGTTAGTGTTAGTAAACCTCTAGGTAGTGTTAGTAAACCTCTAGGTAGTGTTAGTAAACCTCTAGTTAGTGTTAGTAAACCTCTAGGTAGTGTTAGTAAACCTCTAGTTAATGTTTAATAAACCTCTAGTTAGTGTAAACTCTAGTGTGTTAGAGTCAGTAGTCATAGTTGCAGCTATAGAACAAGACTATAATAGTTAGTCTCAAATATCAGAATACTTTATTGTCAGTGTGCCTGGGTACAGTGAGATTTGAAGCAGCATCACCTCTCCAGTGCAAGAAAAATAGCAGTAGTGCAAACAATAAGAAATATAAAGCAATAAGAAATATAAGAAATATAAATGATATAAAAAATATAAAAAAGGTTAAGGTGCATTTGAATCGTTTTTTTTTTTTGTTTTTTTTTTACAGATGACAGTATATACATATGTAGGAATATTCCACAGAGTCCGGGAGAAGTATTGCACAGTTAAAAAAGACAGTAACGAGGAAGAAATGTAGCTTTGTGGTAGATATGCTGCTATAGGCCTATGCTGCAGGGGGGGCACCGACATGATCCACTGGGCGGTGACCATCACCCTTCTTCTCTTCTCCTCTTCCATTTTTTATTTATTATAAGCATCTCATAGCCATCATTTTTGTCCATCGTTCTTGTAGTTTGTTGTGCTGGTCTGCCCACCCCTGTTTGGTCCCAGCTGCAGCTCCTCACTGCTCAGATTGTCTTTGCAGCACGCAATACTTTCCAGCACTCAGCATCACATTGAATTCTTGGTTTTGACTCCAGATTGCCCATGATCACGTCTTATGCCTGCTCCCTCTAGACTTTGTTTGCCCCGTTGATGGTCTGCCCGGTTCTGATACTGCTTCTGCCTCGATCACGATTCCAGCTAGCTCCTCCAGGGAGTTGTCGCTGTCATCGAACAACAAGTTTAAGTTTTAAGTTTAAGTTTAAGTTGACTTTATTAGTACCCGTAGGTAGATTTGTTTTGCAGTAGATGCGAGCAGGCATCTCACACACAATCTTTACAGTCATTCATTTGACACAGGACAAATACAGAGAACAGGTTTACGACGGCACAAGACAGACATGGCAGGTATCACAACGCTCACTGAACAGGATAAAAGTAGATGTTGCCCACAAGGCAAAGAACAATAAATAGAGGTAAAACCAAGGTCAGGGTTTCTAATAAATAGAAATAAATAAGTTAAAACCAGGATAGACCTCAGCAATAAATAATATGCGTTAAGATTTGTTTAAAAGAGAGACAGCAGCAGGGACAAAGCTGTTCCTATAGTTCCTAGTTCTGGGGACTATGAACCTGCGTCCTGATGGCAGTAGCTGGAACTCACTCGCCAAGGGATGGGAGGCATCATTTGAAATGGAGCTGGAGCTGGAGCTGCAACTGCTTGGCGTCCAGCGACTCCAGGCCCAGCTGTGTTTCCCCAATCAGCCGACCATTTAATGTTCTGGTTGAGTGAGCTCCTTTCTTTTAGGGCAGGTTTCTGAACAGTGATGCAAGTGAAGAAGCTAAAACAGATTCAATAAAAGCATGATAAAAAAGTGTCATCATGGTCCTATCTATGTGGAAACGGGACAACTTCCTCAGAAAGAACAGCCGCTGGTCTCCCTTCCTGCTCACAGCTTTGCAGTTCTCTTTAAAGTTTAGGGTAGAGTCAATGATTGTCCCCAGATATTTATAGGACTGCACTTGTTCAATGACGTGTCCCTTTATCCTAACAGGTTCAGGTGTTTTGGCATTCTTTCCTGAAATCAATTGCCATGTCTTTGGTCTTTGTTAGATCGAGCTGTAGGTACGAGGCTAACAATCACAGAGTCATCTGCATACTTTATAATGAGGCAGTTGTTAAAAGTGCTCTGACACATATTAGTGTATAAAATGTGGTGAGCCTGTGGAGAAACACATTTTGTCAGTTAAAATCCCATGAACTCTGACTCTCTGCGTCCAGTTTGTTAAGAAGTTTAAAATCCAGCCCACAAGATTTGTACTCAAGTTAAAATGTTCTAAAAGCCTCTGCGTTAAACTATGTGGCTGGATTGTTTTAAAAGCAGAAGAAAAATCGATGGATGAAAGCCGGGCATGACACCCGCTTCCTTCAAGATGTTTAAAAAGCAAATCAAGAAGAGTGAGTGTGGCATCCTCCGCTGCTCTTTTAGGCCTATAGGCAAATTGCAATTGGTCCAATCCACTCTCTGTGTTTTTCAAACTTTCCAGCCGTGTGGCTGTTCCAGAGCACTCACGGGCCTGCCAAAGACTGTTTGCTGCTTCCAGGGGAAGTACATTTATGACTCTTCTAAAACTCCTGACATTGTCTTCCACTTGGGTCCTAAAATCCACCCGTGACAGCTATAACAGAACGTACAAATCATGTCTTTATTCAAAATCCTTTTGAAGCTAAGTCAGAAAAACAGCCTTGCTAAGGAACCCAACGGATTCACTCCAGTCTTCGTTTTGTAGCATTTTCCCATCCTGAGGGGCATGAGGCAACAGTGGAGAGAGAAAAGCTCCAGCAGATCCAGCAGAAACAGGCTCAAGCATGGTGGCTATCTGCCTTCTAGGGATGGGCGGTATGGACTAAAACATTTATCACGATAATTTCTGACATTTATCCCGATAACGATAAAAGTGACGATTAAAAAATTACCAATTCAACTCCATCTTTGTAACTATAAATCTATCACCACATTCAGTCTTTGGAGCCCCCCGAATCACTGCTGTAAAAGATACTAAATACTACTAAACTACACCAATTAAATTGAATTAATAAAAACCAATTAAATGAGTTACACCTGTACTGCAAAACTGGAATGACTCAGATCCGCCATGTTTGTTACACAAAAACCTCATCAACGGGAATTTTTCTTTCTTTGTTTCTTTCTTTCTTTCTTTCTTTCTGGCTCATTTCTTTCTTTCTTTCCGTCTGGTTCATTTCCTTCCTTCCTTCCTTCCTTCCTTCCTTCCTTCCTTCCTTCCTTCCTTCCTTCCTTCCTTCCTTCCTTCCTTCCTTCCTTCCTTCCTTCCTTCCTTCACGTACGTTCTGGGTCGATTTAACGCAGAGCCATAAATCCGACTTTACACAAAAACGTCATCAACGGGAATTTATCGTTTTTACCGTGAGATGACAAATTCTTACCGTGGGGAATTTTTTTGGCGGTAAATCGTGAACGGTAAAATATCACCCATTCCTACTGCCTTTGATGGAAACATATACATACTTCTACATCTTCATCTTCCTTGGCTGCACTTATATAGACTTGGCACTGATCCCTTTTTTGGAAACAATCTCATCGCATCTCAGCTGCTGTTGATGTGGTGATTGTGGTTTATAGCTGCGCTAAAACAACATAGGCTATACATAGGCAGCATGAGTTGGATTTGTGGGTGGAGATAGAGATGTAAAGGGTGGGTGACTCTACTCTGATCTGTTTATCTCTAACAGCCTCAGTTCCAGAGCTGGGACACACAAAATATAAACCAATGCAGAATGATCATTTGCAATTCTCATGAGGCCATATTTCATTCACAATGCAGCATATCAAATGCATCCAATGTTTAAACAGGAGTCCAGCTGCTTCAGTTAGGAGGACAAATTTTGCTCCGTTATCATATGACGTACATTTGCTTTGCCCAACAGTCCTGGATCGTATTTTTCTTCATAATTTGCTAAATGTTTGCAGTTGGTTAATTGTCTGGACGGCAGGATGTTCAGGAGTCAGACTCTTCTACATCAGTGATAAATGCAGCATGTATTTTTTTTCTTGCAACACACATGTCTTGCTGAAAGTTGCAAGATATTGTCTGGACGGGAACATATGTTGCTCTAAAACCCAATGATGTTTCCTTTTTAGACTTTAAACTGCACATAACATAACACCAACGCACAAGTAAAGGCTGCAGGAGTAATCAGTAAGATCCAGTTCTGTTTTTGCCATCTGATGTTCCACCAGGCGCCTGTTGCAGAAAGGAGCTTCAATGCATTAAGTTAAACGATTAACTCAGAGTTGATAAACCCTGAAATGAGAAATGCTGAGTTCACAGTTTCACCATGGCAACGCTAAGTAAACCGAAGCGATCCTCCTCCTACTACCTTTCATCACTAAAATGAGAGCTTTTTTTTGCAATATAAAGCAAATTTGAGCACATATTTCTATGGAAAAGTGACACCACTGAGTCGGTAGAAGAGTTGGTGTGGGGGGAATTGCACCGTGAGTGAAGGCATAATTTAAATTTTTCATTATCATGGCATGATTTACATGTGGTGGAATATAGGTGTACTATGCCTAAAATTAACTCTTTATGGAGATTAAATCCTGCTGGCGAAAAAAAAAAAAAAACCCAGGTTGAAGATGAAGTTTAAACACATAATTCCCACATGGAACTCAAATATAACAGGCTCATAGCTGTCACCCACTCTAATAACATTTTGCTCTAGCGAAGGAAAAAAATTATTCAAGGAGGTTTGAAGGGAATATGAGTGCCATAAATACATGCAATTACTTCTGGAAATCCTCCAGGAAGGTTTCTTTACTCACAAACGGGGATGTGATTAAAAAAAATGAAGCCGCTTGGTAGTGGGACCGTTTTTTCTCGCAGTTCTTCATAACATTCCCCCTCACGCTGAGAATAAAATAAAATAAGACCTAAAGTGTAGGGTGTGAAGTAAGAACATGAGATGAGTTTGTGGTGCATGGACTGATCAGATCACGTCTCGTTACGCTCATGCAAGATTCATCGGGGTATTCTGACTGTAGTCTAGGAGGTATATTAATAGAGATATCTATATCTCTATTCATATATATTGATTTATAGTTATATGTGTATGTTGATATATTGATTTATAGTAATTTTTATGTATATAATTGGGGGTAAATATATGAACCAGTATATATAGCATATCTACTCTTATATAGTTATTCAAGTATATTGTTATATCATTGCTGTCTATCGTTCTCTATTACTGTATATTGTAGTATTATTGTAAAGCAATGATAATGTAATACTATACATTGTAATAACTTATTATTATTATTACATACATACATAGTAGCACAACTAAATGCTGCGCATTTGTTTTGTTTTCTTTTTGTTTGCTTTGATTTGTTTTCTTTTTGACTATATTTATATATACAGTACATATAATTGAGTATTATTTCACTATAGTGTGTTTTATAAGTAAGTTTATTGAAACTCTTGTAATATGTACCGTATTGTCCGCACTATAAGGCGCACTGCATTATAAGGCGCACCTTCAATGAATGACGTATTTAAAAACGTTTCTATATATAAGGCGCACTGCATTATAAGTCGCACTAAATATCTGGTAAAATACCGACTATAGTGGCTGGGGTTGAGTTACGTATCTACCTGATGGAGCTGCGCTACAGGAAATGTTACAAAATCCTACAGAAAATGCAAAAAAAAAAAAAATAAGAAGAAAAGTACCGTATGTCAAACTTTATTAACAAAATAAAAACCAGCTTTGCTCCGTCTCGTCAAAGTCGCCATTATGTGAGTCAGCGTCGCTGCTGTTGTCTTGAACGTCTGTGACGATTCCTGACGTTTTTAGCACCGTTACTTTGGAGACACCAACTACATTACCCACAATCCCCCTGACTACAGTAACAGAAATTACCGTAATGATCATATATAAGGCGCACTGCCGGTTTTTGAGAAAATTAAAGGCTTTTAGGTGTGCCTTATAGTGCGGAAAATACGGTAAGAATGTATGTCAGATTCAGGGGTAGGACTGGTTAAGTGTTTACTTCATTCCTACTCCGTTTCCAACATGTTGGTGGATCCATGAGGTCTGCACAAGTGCTGTACATATTTACACAGAGGTGGACAGAGTACTTTTAACTCTTGTTTCTGAGAATTAACTCTTTGAAACCAGCTGCACTGATGTGCTGCTTTTAGAACCATAATGTTATATAAAACCTGCAGAAACACCAAAAACAAATCAATGAATGGGATCATAAGAGGACAGCAGATGATGCAGAGTTTATTAACAATCATGAACTGAAACCAAATGAACCTGCACCATCCAACTAAGTCTGGATCCCCCTCAGAGACCACTGCTTTACAAAAAAAGCAGGCGTAGCCATTGTTGCGGCTATGTCTTGACTTGTTGCGGCTCTGTCTTGACAAACGCAGGCTACTTTGGCGGTATGGTTTTGAGGAGGCTTGACGTATTTCCGCTTTACGTACATCCCGGTGGAGAGCGTGCACTGTGATAGGTCTCCTCCTTTGACAAAAACAGCTTGTGTCCAATAGGATTTTAGGGAAGAAGAAAAAAGAGCAGACCTGAAAGTAACGAGTACTTTTCAGCCTTCCTAGAAATTTACTCAAGTAAAAGTAAAAATATTTGTCTCTGAAATGTATTCAAGTAAGAGTAATAAGTACCAAAGAAATCTAATACTCAAGTAAAGTACAAATCCTCTGGATATGTACTTAAGTACAGTACTCAAGTAAATTTACTCCGTTACTGTCCACCACTGTATTTACATATTTATATATAACATCAAATAAAAATCTTCAGATTCAAATTCAAAAATTCAGAGGGAACGGTACGCAGTACTGAGTGAACAATACTCATGGTACGAATCCGTTTCAGTTTTTTCAGTTTTTTCTTGCATCTGTTCAGCCCCTCAGCTTTCTACCCAGACCTGAATGCAGCTGCAGCCTCGTCAGTCAATAAAATGCCGTTTCACCATTGACTGCCTGATGAAATTAAACCTGTTTCAGCTTCATGAGGAGAGGAGACGGAGAGGCACAATGAAAATGAAATAAATTAAAGTTTCAAATGATTGGAAATCCCTGCATCTTGGTTTTATTCACATTTTATACAGTGCCCCAACTTTGCAGTCTGGAAAATGTGAATCACTAAATGGCATATTTTAAGACCTTGGCAGCCTCCAACAGGAAGACAGCGCTGTGTCGCTTCACATACCCAGACATATTTTCTCAAACTCAGGTGAAGTTTCTCAGGCTCTTTGTAAAGAGGGAAGGAGCTGTGCCAGTGGAGCCATTAACACGGCAAAAAAGTGTAATACTTTACATTTATTTCATCATCCCTCAAAAACCTCTTTCCATCTGTTTTTGGGGAGCTCCTGTTCCTCAGTTTCATCATGCCTCTTGACTTTCCAAACGGCATTCCTGTTCACCTGCCTGGCGGCTCGGCTGCCTACATGCCAGGTATGGGGATGGTGTTCAAGTTGCAGGGTTTTCTGTTAGAACAAACTGTCTCAGTTTACACAACATCGTCCTCTAAGAGCACAGTTTTTGATGTATAACTCACTCATAGTTCCATACATGACTTATTGTGTGGAGGTTTGGGGTAACACCTATAAAACAAATACAAACCCTATTTTCCTCTTACAGAAAAGCGCTTTAAGGATAATTAATAGATCTGACTATTATAAACCAACAAATAATCTCTTTATTAAATATAATACTACTAATACTACTAAATACTAAAATTCCATGATATAGCTGAGCAGAAAACTGTTCTATTCGCCTTTAAAGTTATTCTATGCAACCTCCTAGAGCTAGCAAGATTTAAAAGTGGCGCTTCCTCTAAGCCCCCCCCCCCACGCCCCCACCCACGAGCGCTCCGTCCAAAGCCGGCTCTTCACGGCTGCACGTGTCCCCGCGAGCTGCTGCTGAGTCCTGCAGCAGCAGCAGCAGCGGACTAACGGCTCTGCTCCCCGGTCACACACAGCGGGACCGACCCGCTCTGGAAATAACTACTGGGCTCCGTGGCAGAGGGGAGGGAGGGGGGTTACACTGGGACACTGTGAGCCCAGGAGGACCCGTGGGAAGTGGACACGGGGGGCTGGAAGCGAGTGCGCGCATGGGACAGGGCGGGGGGGCGTGGTTTAAAATGAAGGCATCTGATTGGTTCTTTCCCTTCCTGGACCTGGACCAATCCGTATCATTTGGACCGAATGGGCGGGGCTTAGAGGTGCCTCTTTCAAAATTCTTGCTAGCTCTTCCAGATCAGGGAGAATACCTTTAAAGCCCAGCAGAAACTGCTTCCAAACTGCATTCAGATAGGCCGAAACATGTTAGCAGCCCTCTTTTAATAAAGGCTTTTTTATATTTTTATCCACCTCGTCTCGAGTGCCTGGATCTTAGCTTCTATTTTTCCACATTGTCTCCCGGGTCCGATCCAAGAGCATCAGTTTACAGCGGTCACACCCTAATGAGCACCTGGTGAGTCTTTTTCTTTTGCATTCAGGACTTGTTCCAAATAAGGCCGCGTTCAGACTGCCAGCCAATATCCGATTTTTAGCTCATCCAGATTGAAACTGGATGACTCTTTTGAAGTCTGAACAGTCCCAAACCGCATGAGATCCGATTTTTGCAAACCAGATGGAAACCACCTCCGGGAGGTAGTTTCATATCCGATCCATATCGCATTTGGGCAGATGCGTGTCAGTCTGAACAGCTCCAAACACTCAGATCGGATATGACTGTCCCAGACGCTCCAAACCACCCGCCCATTTCCAGTTGTGGAGCTACTCATCCTTTCACAGAGAGCATGTACAATCTCTGATGTCACGTCAAAAAATATTATTTGTAGTTTAAGTGTTGCAAATTCACATTACAAATCATTTTTTAATAGCAGAAAAAAAGACCGCATTTCCACGTACGGTGCGGGTCGCCGCGTCCCCTACGCCGTAGGTCTGTGTTGGTGAAACCTGCTATGACCTGAGGGGGAAACTCATGTTTGGGATGACGACAGCAAGAACAAATATTAAAAAGAGATAGACATCAATTAAAGTTATTCTATGCAACTTCTGAGATTTGAAAGTGGCGCCTCCTCTAAGCCCCGCCCCCCCCGCCCCCACCCACGATCGCTCCGTCCAAAGCCACACCCCCACAAACACGAACGCCCATACGATTATTAAACATTTTGGACAGCACATTTACAGCAAAACTACCCCATGTCTCATTCACCTGTAAGCGAGGTCGGTTTTAGGGGGGGCAGGGGGGGGCTGTGCCCACCCAAACGTGCATCCTGCCCACCGGCGTCTCCATCCTGGCGAGTGCCGGTGCGGCTGGCGGAGCGCTGCAGTGCCGTGCAGGCTCTAGAGCCACGGCTACGGCGTAGGCTACGGCGTACCCTACGGCGTAGGCTACGGCGTACCCTACAACGTAGCTGTGGCAACAGAGCCTGCACGGCATCCCCACGGACCCCCATACAGCTTCCGAGCCGGAGCTGCTGCTACTCTTCACGGCTGCCGCGGCTGTTCACGTGTCCCCGCGGGCTGCTGCTGCTGGGCAGAGAGTCCTGCAGCAGCAGCCCGGACGGCTAACGGCTCTGCTCCCCGCTCTCACATACACAATGGGACTGACCCGCTCTGGAAATAACTACTGGGGGTCCGTGGCAGAGGGGAGGGAGGGGGGTTACACTGGGACACTGTGAGCCCAGGAGGACCTGTGGGAAGTGGACACGGGGGGCTGGAAGCGAGTGCGCGCATGGGACAGGGCGGGGGAGCGTGGTTTAAAATGAAGGCATCTGATTGGTTCTTTCCCTTCCTGCCAAGCCTCTGATCCTGGACCAATCCGTTTCATTCGGACCGAATGGGCGGGGCTTAGAGGTGCCTCTTTCAAAATTCTTGCTAGCTCTTCCACATCAGGGAGAATACCTTTAAGGCTAGAGAAATATGGAATAGTTGTGACAACGACCTAAAAATGTGCAGTTCTATCGTCAAGTTTAAGGAAATGTTTAAAGAAAAATACTGTAAATAAATATAAAACACTTTAACTATAAAGTATATTATCAAAAACATTCTAGAATGTGAAACGTCAATTTTATATTTTGTCTTACTTATTTGTGTCTTCTTTACGCATACCGCCCTGCCCCACCCCCCCCCCACACCTCTCCCCATCCCAAATGTATCGTTGATACAAAATTACCGTGTACACTGAAAAAATTAAATCTAAATGCATGTAAATATAACATATTTAAATCTGTGATATTAACAATTAAAAATTAAGTTTGTTGCTTTACATGAATACATCTGGTTATGAATTTAATTGGTTCATTTTTTCCTTAACAAGCAGTATTTCTGTAATCCCAGGCAATCTTTTCATTTACACACAAACAACAAGCAATGATCTTGTTGTATTTACCTTTCCTTTAACAATTTTTATCTATTGGGCAGATTGACCAACGTTTAGATGAAACATGCTTTATTTGTTTAAGTAGAACACCACAGTAAAAAATATCTTGCTTGATCTACTTTATAGAAATTAAGGGGACTTTTTTGCATGAGATTTTTATGTAGATCAAGAAAGACTAGTCTTTGTATAAACTACTTAATTTTTTGGTCAATAAAGTCAACTTAATTTGGATAAATTAAGTAAACTTAACACAATTAAGTTGACTTACAGTTATTTACATACAAAAAAATGTATTAGTTTATACAAAGACTAGTCTTTCTTGATCTACATAATAATCTCATGCAAAAAGTTGACTTTTTTTTAAGTAGATCAAGCACAATATTTGTATCAGTGTAACAACATGCTTTTTAACTTGACAACCCGTCAATAATAACAAATGTAGGTATGTATAAATAAGGTAGTTTGACTGTATGAGTCAAAAAAACAATTTAAAAATCAGCCTGAAATAAATAAATAAAGTCGGCACGGGAGAACGGGGAGAACGTGCATGCAGCGTCATGTGACGTCACATCCGCAGCCCAGCGCGGGAAATTCGGGACCGAATTGCAGCACATTTTGCAGCACACAGCCTGTTCAAGGCAACGGAGAGATACACTAGAGGGCTCATTCTTTTTGGTTTGGAACGCTTCATCTGACATTATTACTAGAAAACTTGAAACATTTACGAATTATTTTCATAAATCATGCCTCAATCCTGCCTCAAGCTCCTTTAAGTTAAACTTAATAGCCTGTTCCAGCAATGGAAGCTGTTACTGGAGGACTCTTTGGATAAGAGGCTCTGTGCAGATTTCTGTAAATGGTTTTCCTAGAAGAGAGAGCCAGAAGTATCCGTGCAGGACTGGGAAGCCTCCTCCTCTCCTGCGTCCCAGCTTTTCAGCTTGCACTATGTTCCACCTCTGTTTGGCATGATTGAAATTCTTGTTGCTCAAGCTGAATACCTGTCTGGTCAGAACTGCCCCGGGCAGATGTAACATTAATATAGTGAGATTTAAAAAATAAAAGGAAGATTGAATATTTTGTCCTGAGGTTGAAAAAGGGAACCATTTCCAGCACAAATCAGTGAGAATGAAGGCTGCGGACATCCACTCTCCAATTCTGCAATGTGTCCTTCTGATAAGCATGCCATTTTATCATTTCTGGCCGGCGGCTGAGATGTAGATGCCAGCTGAAATTAAGAAGTGAAACAGTCTTACAGAGGGGGCCGGGTTTGCAAACTAATGATCAGGTGTCTTTAAAAAGAAAAGACCATCCTAGTTTTAATGTGGGGAAGTTATTATTCCACATGGTTCAGTGTCAGAGAGTCCCTTGCAAACCCTTGAATTCTTGCAGTCTGCTTTTGATGTTGTTCAGTCCCATCTGACTCAGCTTAGACTGCTACTAAATGAAGGTAAATCAAAAGTGATGTTATTTTCAAATGGCAAACGGTTACCATTGAACATTCCTAAAGTATTAACTGCTCATGGAATTGAACTTGAAATGGTCACAACATATAAGTACTTATGAATGGTCATTGATGAGAAATTGTCTTTTAAACAACACATAGAAAAACTTGTATCCAAACTTAAGATGAAATTGGGTTTCTTCTTTAGAAACAAGTCTTGTTTTTCCTTGCAAGTTAGGAAATATTTGATATCAACCACTTTTGTTAATTTACTGGATTATGGAGACTTGTTGTTTATGAATACACCTGTCATTTATTTGAAAAAGCTGGACACTGTATATCATTGTGCCTTATGTTTTATTACAGGATGTGGCAATCTTGTTCACCACTGCACTTTGTATGCAACTGCAAATTGTTTTTTTTATAAATAAATCTCTTCTTGGGCTGGTTCCTACTTATCTATGTTCATACATGTGTAGAGACGCTAATCCTTACAATTTACGCTCACAGGATTTCCTCCGCATGTTGGTTCCTTGAGCAAACACTGAACTTGGGAAAAAAGCCTTCAGATATGCTGCTCCCAGGTCCTGGAATGTACGGTGGCCTACAAGGGCCAAACGCACTGCAACGGCCTAATGCGTCTCAGTTAAGGAAAACGGCTTCAAGTACAGAAACCATTCAAATTCACAAACTCAAAACCAGGTACAAAAAGAGGAACGTGGTGCAAATGAAAAAACGTGCTGCAACTAGAGAAACGATGCAAAGCACAAAACGATATAAAACAAGAAACCATCTTCAAAAGAAAAAGGCTTCATAACCGGTCACTACAAGCGGAAGTGCTCCAAACCTGCAGGGGGCGCAGCTGACTGAACCACAGTGTTTTACGAGACGTACGAGACGAGACGGAATGACCTTCAGAATGGTATGAGTGCGATGGCCCGTTCATCGCTGCTTGCAGCTTTATTTCTTCTTAAATTGTTTTATACATTACATTCTTTTAACTCCAAATTCAAACCATTCCACAGTTTAATTCCACAAACTTATACACAAAAACGTATTTTTGTTGTATGCACGAATAAAGATTTGAAGTTTAGGTTTCCTCTTAAATTATAACCCCCTTCCCTCCCAATGAATAATTTCTGAATGTTATCAGAAGTAGAGTAAAAGTAGAAGTAAAGTAAAATCACAAAAAAAGTCAAATCAGAAGTAAAAAGGAACCACAAATGGCGATGGTTCGCTGTGCCAAATGCTGTTGCTGTAGTCTTGGATTCAGTATAGAGAACCGGGGAAAGTTGAAATGTTCACTTTCTGCAGAACGGTGTTCTCTCCATCAGTGTGTTGCTGCATAATAAGCATCCAGGCCAGTAACGAAACGCAACCTGGGCGAATAAAACTTTGCAGCAGGGCGATACTGGGGAGACTGCAGTGTGTGTGCGTGTGTGCGTGCGTGCGTGCGTGCGTGCGTGCGTGCGTGCGTGCGTGCGTGCGTGCGTGCGTGCGTGCGTGCGTGCGTGCGTGCGTGCGTGCGTGCGTGCGTGCGTGCGTGCGTGCGTGCGTGCGTGCAATACAGGAGACATCAGGGGATGAAAGAAGTTAACATTAGTTTAAACATGAACGAAGCGGTGCAGTCAAAAAGGATTTTGTTGTTTTTTTCTGTGCACACACACACACACATACTAAATTACGGAAGAGTATTAGGGCCAGGCAGGAGAAAAATAAAAATATTTTAGAGGAGGAAGATTATTCTTTCATTATACACTTTGAGAAAAGTCGAAATGTCGAGAAAAAAGTTGAAATGTCGAGATTAATGTTGAAGTACAATTTCAAATTGCCATTTCGTAATACAAAAGGGGGTAATAATTGAACGGAGGCTGTGGTGTGCTGTATTTATTTTTCTAAATTCACCAATACATTAACTCAGTAAGTTGCTTACTTGTACTCTTAGCAAGAGAGCTGGGGAGGTTGTTACAACACATTACTCCCAAATGATCTTGGTCATGTTGCATCAACTTCTGTACAATTGAATCAACATATTCTCCAAGCATTCACTACGATGTGTTACTAACTCAATTAAGATTTAATATCTCTGACCAAAACAGTTATTCAAAGTTAAATATCCAGTATTATTTTAATGCAACATACAGTAACACAACTATTTAGTGCAACATCAAAACAACCATAAGGGTATTCTTTCTGGTTCTAGAGGTCACTCTTCTCTTGCATAAGTTGTTATGTGAGTATCAGCGCCCACGACTCCATGACACGTCTATGGCAAGACATTTTAGCATGTAATGTTAATGGCTAAGTTTGACGATTTGGAATTAACATTGCAGATATCTACAACTGCATTTTGACTAGTCGTAATTACATTGTGACTAGTCAGAATTGTCATTCAAGATATCTATAACGTCACTTTGACTCGTCCAAACTCTAATTCAAGATATCTGTAATTACATTTTGACTAGGCAGAATGGAAGTTAAAGATATCTCCAATTTTAAATATCACTAATTAAAATTCATTTCAAGTATCTATAACTTGATTATAGATATCTACAATTAAATTATGACTATCCGTAATTCCAGTTTGAGATATCTACAACATCATTTTGACTAGTCTGAACTTAAGTCTGAGCTCTTTTTGACTAGGAAGAATGGAATTGCGGATATCTGCAACACATATCCAGTCTAGCTGTTAAATATTAAATCGGCTTGCCATACACATCCGTGATGTGTCCATGTGTCCAGTACTGGAGTTGAGGGGGGATGAAGGGGGAGGGCATCCCCCCCTGAAATAAAAACGGTCCAAATCATCCCCCCTGTAAAACTTCCATCCCTTATGTCATTTCATCAATGAATGTGGTTTTACTGCTATTTCAACATTTAGAGTCATCACCAGAAAAATAACACCAGAAAAATAACTTATTTGACAATTTTCCCCTGTTTGAAGTACATTTTCACTTGAAATAAGCAGGAAAATCTGCCAGTGGGACAAGATTTATCTTCTCATTACAAGCAAAAAAATCTTGTTCCACTGGCAGATTTTCCTGCTTATTTCAAGTGAAAATTTACTTCAAACAGGGGAAAATTGTTGTTTTTTTCCAGTGATGAGTCTTGTTTTAAGTGTAATGAGATTTTTTTTACTAAAATGAGACATTTTAACTAGAAATAAGACAAATATTCTTGTTAAGATTGTGAGTTTTTGCAGTGATCCATTATACTTATCCTGTGAAGGACAGAGTCATATTGATAAGTTTAGAAAACTGTTTTTTATTGTTGTGTTTTGATGTATTTGATGTAAGCCCAGTGGATATTTAAAGTTTACAGAAGGCTGCATTTAACTGCTGCTATGTCATTCCTGCAGTATTTCTGCAGGTGTTTTGGTCACTGCTATTATTTGTAATATATTATATTATTTGTAATCAGCAGAAATTATCTGTCCCCATATGATAAAATCCACCATCCCCCTGATTTTTTTTTTTTACAACTCGAGTACTGCATTTGTCCATGACACGCTCAACGTGGAGGCCAACTGCTGAAACTCACGTTGATGAGCTCCTTGGAGAACAAAATAGTTCTTACTATAAAAACAGTGACATAATAACCCCGTCTGCTTGTCTAGGGACAATTGTGGTTGTTCAGTGTCCCCTATAGGGAGACTCGGATCACAGACTCGGATCAGAGCAGTTACGTCAGTGTAAGAACGTGAGCAATCCCTCCCCTTCTCACCGGACTGTAAATATAGTCCGGTAGTCAAAGGCTGATTTTTGGCTGAACCCGGTTTCGTCGGTAAAAGTTTTTTTCTCAACTGATTCTTGTAGCTTGGGGTCATCTATTAAGAATTCCAGAGGGTGCCCAGTGATATCCCTTGAGCATTTTTTGTTATTAACCCCTTAATGACCGAAACACTAAAAATCCACCCAAAATAGACTTTTATGGCATTTTGTGCAAAAATCTTGATCTAAATTAATCAATTTTGATTAATCTTGATCTAAATTAATCAATATCCACTTTTTCAATCAAAAGTGGATATGTACAGTGTTATGCATGTTTAAATATTAACCCCTTCATGCACCAAACACCAACATCCTGGTGAGATATTGGGACATTATGAAAATGTATGTACAGAAATCAAATCAAATGCATAAGATATGCTTTCTACAAAGTTGATTGGGGGAACTGGCCTTCAGGCCTTCCATCTTGAGCAACTTGTACACAAAAAATCCACAGAACATTCCCCCAAAAATATGGTTTAAGAGATTTCATGCAAAAAATATTCAAATCAAAACCATAAAATGTACTTATTCAAACATGCGTGATTGCCTACAGTGTGTGGGGGTGTCTAGGGTGTCTAGGGTGTCTAGGGTCCGTCCCCCCCCCCCAAAAAAAAAAAACTCAGGTGGTCACTGCAGGCAGGGTACTGCAGGTAGAAGAGGATGGGGATCCTTCAACTCCTCATTTGTATCACAAGGAGGAAGCAGAGTGAAGAATCTTAGCTGACTCAAAGGACAGAACTGGACTTTTGAACAAACTTGAAACCTGTCTCCATCCACTCCATCCCAGCGAACATCCAGGAGAGAGCATTGTCAGCATCAGCAGTGGGAAAATAGCTCCACCAGTTGTCAACGTAGACAGTGCAGTAAAGATTGGGGAGTCAATGTTAGCCGATTTTGAAAACACCTGGCCAGAGGGATTTTATAAGACCATCCCATCTAAAGTCAAGACGATGGCTACAACAGTGAAATCCATCCAAGTGGGAGACACCAAAGTGTATGAGCTCAATGCCATCTATTCAAGGGTCATAGTACTCTTATCGAGTGACCGTGATATTCACGTGGAGGATGTCCTCGCCTTTGAGCTGGCACCCGTACCAACTTCTATGTTCACCGAGATTGGAATGCGGATTTGTAAAGCCAAGTCGACACTGAAGAAGTCACTCCAAGTGGAAATCTCCAGGAGGAATGCTGGTGATGCAAATGTTACTGTCATTGATGGATCAGCCCTTCTGTGGACCATCCACTGGCCAGCTAATGGCACCATAGCTGATTTCATCAGAAATGTCAAAACACGTTTGACTTCAATTCAATTCAATTCAATTCAATTTTATTTATATAGCGTCTAATACAACAGAGTTGTCTCTAGACGCTTTCCAGAGACCCATACCCAGAACATGACCCCCGAGCAGTTATTACATAAAACTTCATATCTGGCATACAGTGATGTCTACCTCATCTTTGACAGGTACTATGATTTCAGTACAAAGTCAGTCACCAGAGATGTCAGGGAGACAGGGGTCAGCCAGAAGCACCATCTTCTCCTGTCAACAAAGCTCCCAGCCCGGAAGGTTGTGTTACTAAAGAAGCATTCTTAGAGATTGTCAAGAGGGCCCACCTTCAAGCAGCTTTGTGGCGAAATGTTGATGGGCGGACTCCACCGCCATGGGACCCAGAGAACTTTGGTTGGGATAAAGACATCCCTAACAGGTCACTGAACCCAACCACTCTGCCTGCGCATTGCAAACCTGCCCCAGATTACATTCTGGACATGATTAAGTGTGGCTGCAAGAGGGACTGTCCATGCAACTCCAAGAAGTGCAGCTGTAGGGCACATGGTTTGCCCTGCACGATGGCATGTCATTGCTTTAGTGTAGGATGCTCTAGATAGGCATACATGTATTCACACTTGCCAATGCACCCATAGATGGGATTTAAACAGGGTTTATTTTGAAAATAAATTCCTTTAAACTTGTTTATTGTCTTTGATTCTTATTCTGAGGTCACAGGCAAATTTGTACAGTTGATATAGGACAATCACAGAGCATATACTGTACATGACTTCCACATTAACATAAACATTAAAACATAAATATATATAGAAAGCTAATTTGAAGCGTTTGAATTGATTATTGTGCACAAAATGTCATAACTCACATTTTATGGGATTTTGGTGTTTCAGGTGTGAAGGGGTTAAAATCTAAAATGGTCTAATGTGAAATCACATATACTGTACATATCCACCATCATGGATAAACAATGTAAAATCAAATTTAATGAATTTAGATCAAGATTTTTACATGAAATGCCATAAAAGTCTATTTTGGGTGGATTTTTAGTGTTTCGGTCATTAAGGGGTTAATAACAAAAAATGCTCAAGGGATATCACTGGGCACCCTCTGGAATTCTTAATAGATGACCCCAAGCTACAAGAATCAGTTGAGAAAAAAACTTTTACCGACGAAACCGGGTTCACCCCCTCGGCTCCCGGACTAATATGTGTGTGGCACGTGCCGGCGTCGGGAGCGCGGAGCGCTCCGATTCACTTTCACCACACCTACAACTCACATGAAACAGTTCTCTCCACACTTTCATCCTGGCGGGTAGTGAGGTACCCACTACTCGTCTCATTTTCACCCATCCACAGCTGACAACGCTAATATAGCATACGGACTCTCAAACATTCAGATACTCGCATACACGCACACACTCACACACTCACCGTGACCTACACGTCTCCCCCTGCTCCGCAGCGGAAGCGCGCACCGCTGCAGGGGCGGGCTTTATTGAGACGGGGCCCGGGTGGGCATAGCCCATGGTTGCCCAGGGGTGATTATTTTTTGGTATATTTATGTTTGTACTAATAATTATATTAAATTGTATTAGATATGTAGACATTATATAAAGTGTTTAAAGTATATGTATTAATGATGATTATATTATATTTTTGGTGAGGTTTTACAGCAGTTGGGGACAGTTATGTGGTTGGTGTCCCCCCTCAAGTAATGGTTTGCCCCAATTAAGTTGGCACCTGTGCAGTATTTAAATTCAGCCCTTGGGGCGCTGAGTGGATGTGCCAGATTTTGGAATTCGGAGTTTGCCTGTATATCTCTGTGCTTTTTGGATACAATAAAAAGCCTTTTTGTTTTGGCATTACACGCTCTGCGGGGTCTTCTTTACACCTCATCATCCGGGTCCAGTTTGCCACTCTGGTTCCTCACATTTGGTGTCAGGAGTGGGATCTTTGGCGCCACCTGGAAAACTGGAGAGAAGAGGTGGGAAGCGAGGCCGTGGGTTTGGCAGAGTCTGGGGAAGGATGGAACGCCCCAGGCTGACCCGAGAGGAAGCGGAGCAGGAGGGGGAGGAGGGGTGCGATTTGGCTACCTTGCACCAGCTCCTGGTCAAGACCCTTCAAACCCAGGAGAGGGAGGCACTGAAGCAGGAGCAGCGTTGGAGGGGCGTCCAGAACCAGCTTAACCAGCTCCGGGATGACGTTGATGCTGATCGCAGGCGTCCACCTCTACCACCGCCCGGGCTTCAACTGGGGGGCCCCCCAGCAGCACCAGTCCTGGCAGCACCTCTCGTGGCTCCCAATCCAGCAGCAGCAGCTCCCGCAGCACCTCTTGTGGCTCCCGATCCAGCAGCAGCAGCACCAGTTCCAGCAGCACCAGCTGTGGCAGCATTCCCGGTGGCTCCCGATCCTGCAGCAGCAGCACCGGCGGCCATGCCACCTGCACCAGTGACACCAGTGACCTGGTCCAGGGCTGCGATCCCCAGGTTTGAGGAGGGGGATGATATCGAACAATACCTTACCACATTTGAGAGGTTGGCTACGGCATACCGCTGGCCAAGACAGGAGTGGGCGGTGTTACTGGTGCCCTATCTGTCAGGCAGAGCTCGTAGTGCTTATGTTGCTATGGACCCAAATGATGCAATGGACTATGATCGTGTGAAAGAGGCAATCATGAAGAAATTCGAGATCAATGAGGAGGTGTACCGGAGGAGGTTTCGGGAGCCAGATGTCAGGCCTGGAGAGACGCCTTGGGAGCTGTACACACGCCTCAAGGATCTCCTCCACAAGTGGATCCGGCCAGCAACCAAGACTGTCGGCGAGATCGCCGAGATCCTCATCATGGAGCAGTTTCTTCGTACTTTGACCCCCGACATCAGAGTCTGGGTGAAGGAACACGATCCCCAGGATGGTCAGCGGGCAGCAGAACTGGTGGAGAGTTTCATGGCGGCTCGGCGTGGACACAGGACCTTCAGGATGGAGGCCCAGCCAAGACCTGCAGCTCAAGGTAGGTCTGAGGGGTCTGGTTATGGGAATGGTCCAAAGCCTAGGGAGCCCAGTAGACAGCCTGCTCGAAGTTCACCTCCACCAGTGAAGCCCAGAGATGCCCCAGATCAGAAATCTAGTGGGTCTGTGGTATGTTACCACTGCCATCAGGAGGGCCACATTAGGCCTGAGTGTCCCAACAGAAAGCCCATGCACTCCAGCCATTGCTGTATCCCACGACCAGGAGAGGGGGATACAGGCCTTGTGGAGAGGTTACAGACTGCACCAGCCCTAGTTAATGGGAAGAGTGCCATTGCTCTACTGGACACTGGAAGCACACACACTCTAGTGCAGCCCCATCTGGTGGAGAAGAGAGACTTTATACCGGGTGGGAAACTGAGGGTTTTGTGCGTGAATGGTGATGAACATGAATACCCTGTGGCTGAAGTCTACCTAGAGGTCGGAGGCCAGACTTATCAGATCACTGTGGGGGTGGTTAAGGGACTGAGCCATTCGATGGTCATTGGCCAAGATATTCTGGTCCTACCCGAGCTGGTACAGACAAGCCAGCCGGTCAGCATGGTCGTGACTAGGTCCCCGAACCGAGCACAGGTCCCTGAAGCAGTCACTGGTGAGCCTGAGTCCAATGACCTAGCCGAGTTGCCATTTGCTAATGAGGACAACTCCGCTTCCATCAGCCCGAGGGCTAGGAAGTCCTGCATGCAGTGCAGGCGGGAAAAGCTTGTGGGGACGGTTGAAAAAAGTGAGGAGTTACCACTCACACAGTCAGATGTGTGGGGGGAAGTTCCCCACAATTTTGCGCAGCTGCAGAAGGAAGACCCCACTCTTCAGAAAGCTTTTGCAAGGGTTACCCACATTGGTGTCCAGACAGGAGTCTCTCCTACTCTGTCTGGGGAAAGCTACAGTTTGAGAGATGGACTGTTATGGCATGAGCCAGGAGAGGGCAGGGCCGAGCAGCTAGTGGTGCCCAAACACCTCAGGGAACAGGTTCTAGCGATTGGTCACAAAATACCGTGGGCGGGACACCTAAGCAACACCAAGAGCCATGAGAGAGTTGCATCCAGGTTCTATTGGCCAGGCCTCTATGGTGATGTCCTGAACTACTGCAAATCATGCCCAGAATGTCAGCTAACGAGTAAAAGGAAGACAAGCCCTTACCCTCTTCAGCCACCTCCGGTCATTGAGGTGCCCTTTTCTCGCATAGCCATGGACATTGTGGGCCCCCTGGAGAGAACGCAAACTGGTTACCGGTACATCTTGGTAATATGTGACTATGCAACTCGCTACCCAGAGGCCTTTCCTCTGCGCATCCCATTGCACAGGCGTTGTTACAGTTGTTCTCCAGGGTGGGAATCCCACAGGAGGTCCTCACAGACCAGGGCACTGCGTTCCTCTCCAAGACTATGCAGCAGGTATATGGTTTGTTGGGCATAAAGGGCATTAGGACCACTCCATACCACCCTCAGACCGATGGCCTGGTAGAACGGTACAATCAGACTTTGAAGGGCATGTTGAGAAAGTTTGTGGCAAGCAACGGGAAGGACTGGGATCGCTGGTTGCCCTTTTTGCTTTTTGCCTACCGTGAGGTCCCCCAGGCCTCTACAGGCTTTTCACCCTTTGAGCTTCTCTATGGCAGACAGGTTCGAGGTCCCTTGGACGTCCTGAGAGAAGCCTGGGAGGGACCCGGGACACCCAAGACCCGCAGCATTCTGGCCCACGTCCTGAAGATGAGGGACAAGATGGAGGAGATGGCGGAGATGGTGCGGACGAACCTGGAGCTGGCCCAGACACAACAGAGGTCGTGGTACGACAAGGCGGCCCAGCTGAGGACCCTTCACCCAGGTCAGAAGGTTCTCCTTCTTCTTCCCACTACAGAGAACAAGCTCCTCGCGGCAGGGGCCCTACGAGGTGGTGCAGAAGATGGGTCCAGCAACCTACGAGATCGACCTTCCTGGGAGGAGAAAGCCGAGGCAGACCTTCCATGTCAACCTTTTAAAAAAGTGGCATGAGAGGCGGCCAGAGTTGCAGCTCAGGGTGCAGGCTTTGGCAGAGGAGGAGGAGTGTCCCGAGCAGTTCTTCCCCACCGGCCAGCAGTCAGGCACCCTTGACCTGTCTCATCTGTCCTACACCCAGCAGGGGGAGCTGGAAGCCATTATCCCTGCTGGCCTATTCCAAGAGAGGCCAGGCTTCACCACGGTGGTGGAGCATTCCATCCCTCTCAAAGACACTACCCCGGTAAGGCAGCGGATGTACCGGGTGCCGGAACGTCTCCTTTCATCCCTCAGGACAGAGGTGGAGGAGATGTTGGCCTTGGGGGTGATTGAGAGGTCCTCCAGTGAGTGGAGCAACCCTGTGGTGCTGGTGCCCAAGAAGGACGGCACCATGCGCTTCTGTATTGACTTTCGGCGGGTGAATGCCCAGTCGCATTTTGATGCTTACCCCATGCCCAGGCTGGAGGACTTGATCGAGCGCCTTGGGAAAGCATCATATATTACTACACTGGACTTGTGTAAGGGGTACTGGCAGGTGCCTCTAACCAAGGAGGCCAGACCTTGCACAGCCTTCCGGACCCCTCAGGGACTGTTTCAGTTTGTGGTGATGCCCTTCGGTCTGCAGGGGGCACCAGCCAGTTTCCAAAGACTCATGGACATTGTGTTGGCTGGTACGGACTCTTTTGCTGCTGCTTACCTGGATGATGTGGTGGTGTACAGCACCACCTGGGAGGACCACCTGTGTCATCTGGGTGAGGTGTTGAGGCGCATCCAGCAGGCGGGACTGACCGTCCACCCGCAGAAGTGCGCCCTGGCAAAGGAGGAGGTGCAGTACCTGGGCCATGTGCTGGGCCGGGGTGTAATCCGACCACAAAAGGACAAGGTGCAGGCGGTGCTGGACTGCCCAAGGCCCCGGACCAAGAAGGACATCCGGTCATTCCTGGGACTGGTGGGCTGGTACCGCCGGTTTGTGCCGAACTTTGTGCAGCCCCATTGTCAGACTTGACCAGGAAGTCAGGCTCTTCCCAGGTTCAGTGGGGAGAGGAGCAGGAACGGGCGTTCCTGGACCTGAAGGGGACGCTCTGCAAAGACCCGGTCCTCCAGAGCCCTGATTTTGGACAGCACTTCACAGTCCAGACTGATGCGTCTGGCGTTGGTCTTGGGGCTGTGCTGCTCCAGGGTGAGGGAGAGGACCAGAAGCCGGTGGCTTATATAAGCCGCAAACTGTTTCCCCCGGAGACCAGGTACGCAGCGGTTGAGCAGGAGTGCCTGGCTGTGAAGTGGGCACTGGACACTTTAAAATATTACCTGCTTGGGAGAGACTTTTCTTTAGAGACCGACCACCGCGCCTTGCAGTGGTTGGGCCGCATGAAAGACTCCAACGCCCGTGTCACCTGCTGGTTCTTGGCACTGCAGCCGTAACGCTTTACGGTGCAGTACCGGGCAGGCACGCAGAACACTGTGGCAGACTTCTTGTCTCGCCACCCTGTTGGCGAGACTCCAGAGGGGGAGGGAAATGTGAGAACGTGAGCAATCCCTCACCGGACTGTAAATATGTGTGTGGCACGTGCCGGCGTCGGGAGTGCGGAGCGCTCCGATTCACTTTCACCCCACCTACAACTCACATGAAACAGTTCTCTCCACACTTTCATCCTGGCGGGTAGTGAGGTACCCACTACTCGTCTCATTTTCACCCATCCACAGCTGACAACACTAATATAGCATACGGACTCTCAAACATTCAGATACTCGCATACACGCACACACTCACACACTCACCTACACGTCTCCCCCTGCTCCGCAGCGGAAGCGCACGCCGCTGCAGGGGCGGGCTTTATTGAGACGGGGCCCGGGTGGGCATAGCCCATGGTTGCCCAGGGGTGATTATTTTTTGGTATATTTATGTTTGTACTAATAATTATATTAAATTGTATTAGATATGTAGACTGTAGCACGGCGAGTGCTACGGGGCCGACCGACAGGACAGAGGACACAGGTTTCAGTGCAGGAACGTTTATTTTCTCCAGACACACCCAAGACACACGTGCAGAACCTTCTCCCAGCAGCAGCAGCCCCTTTCTGCTGTGCAGCCATGACTTATCAAGCCAGGCAGGGTGGATTGGTTGATTGGGGCCACCTGTGCCCCAATCAACCTGAGTGGCTGCAGCTCCTCCACCCTGCCACACACCCCCATCGCCAACCTCAGGCCGGGGACCATCCGGCCGAGCCAACTCCCCCCCGCCCCCCTCGGAGCGGGAGAGGAAGCCAGGAACCGCAGACTGCGCCTCCGGGCCTTCCCGGTTTGGCCGGCTGACGAGGCCGGTCGGGAGGTCGCCCTCGGCGACGGGCCAACCACAGAGACCGGTCGGGAGGTCGTCCTCGGCGACGGGCCGACCACAGAGACCGGTCGGGAGGTCGCCCTCGGCGACGGGCCGACCACAGAGACCGGTCGGGAGGTCGTCCTCGGCGACGGGCCGACCGCCGAGAACGCCGCTCTCGGGACTGGGCCCAGGGTGGCCTCGGGCCAGACGGCATCCGCGGCGCGTCCAGGACCACCCCCTCCCCGACGCAGCACTGCTCCAGCCGTTGGTCCGCCTCTGGAGCTTGCACGTCCAGGACCGCCCCGGCGACCGACGTCTCCGCCTCCAGGATCGGCGCCTCCAGGATCGGCGCCTCCTCGATCGGCGCCTCCTCCAGGACCGCCGCCTCCTCCAGGACCGCCGCCTCCTCCAGGACCGCCTCCTCCTCCAGGACCGCCTCCTCCTCCAGGACCGCCTCCTCCTCCAGGACAGCCTCCTCCAGGACAGCCTCCTCCAGGACAGCCTCCTCCAGGACAGCCTCCTCCAGGACAGCCTCCTCCAGGACAGCCTCCTCCAGGACAGCCCCCTCCAGGACCAGCGCCTCCAGGACCGCCGAGGGCCTCTCTAGACGGTCCCGCGCCGCTCGCCTCACGTACGGGCACGTGAAGGAAAAGGAGTCGTCCTCCGAGGACCGCCCTGGACAGTCCAGCACCCCTCGCCGCACGTCCGGGTAGCTGAAGGTGAAGGGGCGGTCCTCTGCGAGCAGAGTAGGCGGGCGACCCCACCCTGCCGGCTGCTGCGCTGCCAGCGTCTCCAGCGCTGCAGTCTGCCGCTCCGCCTGGCTCCGGATCAGGGCCGCCAGGTCTGCCAGTTTCTGTGCCAGTGCCTCCATCCTGTCGGGCCCCACGTTGGGTGCCAGTGTCGCACGGCGAGTGCTACGGGGCCGACCGACAGGACAGAGGACACAGGTTTCAGTGCAGGAACGTTTATTTTCTCCAGACACACCCAAGACACACGTGCAGAACCTTCTCCCAGCAGCAGCAGCCCCTTTCTGCTGTGCAGCCATGACTTATCAAGCCAGGCAGGGTGGATTGGTTGATTGGGGCCACCTGTGCCCCAATCAACCTGAGTGGCTGCAGCTCCTCCACCCTGCCACATAGACATTATATAAAGTGTTTAAAGTATATGTATTAATGATGATTATATTATATTTTTGGTGAGGTTTTACAGCAGTTGGGGACAGTAATGTGGTTGGTGTCCCCCCTCAAATAATGGTTTGCCCCAATTAAGTTGGCACCTGTGCAGTATTTAAAGAAGCCGCATTCAGCCCTTGGGGCGCTGAGTGGATGTGCCAGATTTTGGAATTCGGAGTTTGCCTGTATATCTCTGTGCTTTTTGGATACAATAAAAAGCCTTTTTGTTTTGGCATTACACGCTCTGCGGGGTCTTCTTTACACCTCATCATCCGGGTCCAGTTTGCCGCTCTGGTACCTCACAGTCAGGTTCTGCGTCTTTATCGCCAGCCAACTTTAGATCATGTTGCCTTTTAAAAGAGGCTCATGTTGTGGAAGACTGTGCAGGAGGAGTGACAGTTCACTCTAAAGAAGTAAAGATGACTGAAAAGGGAGCTATTGTGGTGTCTGTATGTGGTGTTGTGATTAAAGTGCTGTATGCGACAGGCATTTCATTCATTTCCTCAGAAAAATTGTGCAATAATATGTGCTGCCTTGATGACCATGCGTTGGCAAACTAACAAGGCATCTCAGTCTTGTTGCAAACACTTTTATGAAACTTTTTTTCATTTAATACCCGATTCTTCAGGAACACTCATTAGATGAAATCTCTTTTTAATACCTGTTCTGTACAGAGCGTGGAAGCAGCATCACAGCCCAGATCCACCTGCATCTATTGACTGAAGTGAAGCGAGCAGCTCAAGAGAGGCTGAATGTTTTAAAAGAGCATATTGAAAATTCTTAAAAGCACCAACATGAGCAGTAGGGCTATTATTTCTTCTTTTTTTGAAGATGAAGATAAAACACCTCTGTGAGCACACATTCTACTTTGAAAATCATTATGTTGCTTAATCTGCACCCCCACTAATCTTTTTTACAAGCATATGAATGAACAGATGGAACGGCCTCCCAAACTGACAACGGTGGGTGAAACCATACCGTCCAACTTCCAATCCACGCGTTGGTTCGGTTAATCCCCTGACTGCAATAAAAGGCACCTTTCAACGATAAAACAGCCTGTATGAAAATGTGTGGAGGAGCTACTAAAGATGTTGCAGAACGATGCACATAAAGGTGGGAGGCATTTTATAAGGGGAGAAATGAGGATAAAACGGACTGGTTAAAGTTTCAAAAAACAACAAAAAACACAATGATGAGTTTGGTAATTACTGCTGCCAATGTGGAAGCAAAAAATTCCAAATTTTAAACAATAAATAGATACATTCTGAAGTCTCTCTCCTCTGTGCTAGCCGTCAAAAGCATGTGGGCGGATCTTGGCCGTTAAACTCTTGAGCTGATAATTGGTTCCACTCTGGCCATCCACACTCGCATCACCTCACACCAGCGGCGTGATGCAACTCTGACCTGCCTGAAGTGGGAGATCCAGGCTTCACATTGATGGTCTTCATCAGATAGATGAAAGTATGATTCATCAGTGCTTAACCCCCCCAAACCCCCTATCAGTTAAAGGTTTGATCAGATGAATCATTCTATCTCATCTCTTTGAAATAAGATGCTGATTCCCAGAATGTAAGAAATGTATTATTGACTCAGATGAACAATTGAAAGCATGTCCCATTAAATGTCTTTGCCTGCTTATGAAAACACATCTGTGTTGTACATTTTCGCAAAGAAAACCTATATTAATGCAAGCCCAGGAACTGTGTCTTGAGAGTTTCCTCAAATACCAGACATGGAGTCGTTATTTCTGGGAAGTAGACAGGATTATCTCAAGGATTTGGTGCATAAAAGAAGGAACAGAACATCTGAGGCATCAGTCTGGACCTGGAGTTGACTGTTTCAGTCTTTTCAGACTTTTCTGAAGGAAAAACAAATGCTGGATTAAACTTTGATCTAGGGCCTGTTTAGTCTTTTTAGACATTGCTTAAACTCCACTACAGGCTTGGAAGAAGCCTGTTCGTTGAATGTTGATTTAAAAAGAGAAAGGCCAAAAAGATATTTTAGCTTTGATACAGTTTTTGACGAAGAACACATGAAAACCCCCATCAACGGAACCTCAACCCAAATCTTTGGTTATGTTAAAGGAGCTGTATGTAAGAGCAATAATAAAACGAATCATAAAATGACCCCGATATGTCAACAGACATTTAAAAATCATGTTCATTTCAAATACTTATGTCACTGACAACAGCACTCAAGCCAGGATATTCCAGTTTAAAAAGAGGAGTTGCAGCCCTCAACTGATGTTTATGTTGTCATTTTTTGTTTTGGCCTGAAGCTCCACCCTCCTATCTCCCAATCACCAAGTCAGTATTGTTTCTGAAGCTCCACCCTCCACCTATCTCCCAATCACCAAGTCAGTATTGTTTCTGAAGCTCCACCCTCCACCTATCTCCCAATCACCAAGTCAGTATTGTTTCTGAAGCTCCACCCTCCACCTATCTCCCAATCACCAAGTCAGTATTGTTTCTGAAGCTCCACCCTCCACCTATCTCCCAATCACCAAGTCAGTATTGTTTCAGTATCCGGGTTGCCAGCTCGGCTCTAATTATCGCAGCCATGGCAGCCTACGTTCCTGCTGCATTCTGCAGCCTACCTGGCAACCTCTGGTCGGGGGGAGGAGGGGGAGGGTACACGCCGCTCAACAATATTTTGAAAGTGACTGCAGTACCAGTTTTGGCCATTTCTTACAGACGGCTCCTTTAAGCTTGAGCTTGAGTGAACGGTTCCAACCACGTTCTCACCAAATACACAACAGATAAGGGAATGTCCTTAAGAAATTAAATGATATGCTCCACCGTCATAACAGAGTCTGTTTAAACCAAGGGCTTGTATTTGATTTTGTCACTGGTGGGGACATGAGTCCCCCCATAAATCAAATCAATCTTTATTTGTATAGCGCTTTTCATACAAATAAAAAATGCAGCACAAAGCGCTTTACATAAAATATAAAACTTAATTAAAGCTGCAAGCAGCGATGAACGGGCCCGCGCGCGTGCAATTTTCACCAATAAAGGTCAAAGTCTCAAAACCGAGTCCGATGACACAACCCACGTCAAACCATTGAAGAGTTATGGCAGAAAGTAGGAACTATCAGATATGGACCAACCAGATGAAGGCGGGGCGCGCTTTTTGGCGTCTATTGTCCCCACAGTAATGCTTTTGACTTAGAAAAGTAATGCGCATCGTCGCAGGATGGAGACGCACATTTTGATGTATAACACACCTGGGTGCACGTTACGGTTCGGGCGAAGAAGCGGCCGAAGAAATGGCATAAATTGTGCCAAAATTACTAGATTAATTCAAAATGGCCGACTTCCTGTTCGGTTTCGGCCATGGCGTCAAGAGACTTTTCTTTAAGTTGCGACATGATACAGGTGTGTACCGATTTTCGTGCATGTACATCAAACCGTATTGTGGGGCTTGAGGCACAAAGTTTTCTAGGGGGCGCTGTTGAGCCATTAGGCCACGCCCATTAATGCAAACCATTAAATATCACATTTTTCGTCAGGCCTGGCTTGCGTGCAAAATTTGGTGACTTTTGGGGCACGTTTAGGGGGGCAAAAAGGCCCTCATTTCGTCGGAAAAATAAAAAGAAAGAAAGAAAGAAAGAAAGAAAGAAAGAAAGAAAGAAAGAAAGAAAGAAAGAAAGAAAGAAAGAAAGAAAGAAAGAAAGAAAGAAAGAAAGAAAGAAAGAAAGAAAGAAAGAAAGAAAGAAAGAAAGAAAGAAAGAAAGAAAGGAAAATTCCTACAGATACAATAGGGCCTTTGCACTGTAAGTGCTCGGGCCCTAATAACAGAGACCTGTATGACAAACTCTTGTAAATGACTGGAAAACAACTTCCACCTCAGTTCAGGTTATAATGGGAGGAGACTTTAACATAGCACCTAATTCATGGCTGGACAGACGACCGCTTAGACACACAAACACTAAATGATGACATCATACTTAACCTCTGCACAAAAACAAACGTGATCGACTACTGGAGAATATCAAAGCCCAACTGTATACAACATAGTTGGATTTGCTCTTCAGGGAATGGACAATGTTCAGCACTGGACTATTGGCTTATCTCTGACGGTCTATGGAGAATATTTTGAAATGTGAAATCTCAGCCTCTCCTCTCACGGATCATTGTATGATTACACTGTCTATACTATTGTGTAAGGGACATCAGACATCTGTTAACATATGGAAATGTAACAATGAACTACTCAAAAATACTGGATTTCACAAAAAGGTCAAAGTTCTGATCAACAAAATTACAAATCTTGAAATGTGTAATAGAAGTAAGTGGGAATGGTTTAAATTTGAGGTGAAACAGATAGAATCAGTATCTTTGACCATGAATTCCAATTCAGTCAATTTGCTGATGATACAGTTATTCAATTAAAACATAAATCCTTTATTAAAAGAGCTCTGGATACAATTTCAATTTTCTCAAAAGCTTCTGGTCTTAAATGAAATTAAAACAAAATGTAAACTGTTTCCTCTGTATTCATGCACTGAAGCTTATATTGAAAGTATCCCTGTAAAGAATGAAGTAAAATACTTAGGTAAAACAATATGTAAAGATAAAAATAAAAGAGAACAAATCAACATAGAAAAGAAAATAGATAAAATAAAAAAATAAGAGATCTGTCTATTCTTGGTAGAGTCCTACTGACCAAAGCAGAGAGAATATCCAATTAGTTTATCCGTGTCCATCTCTGTACGTTTCTCCTCAAATTCATCAATTCATCTCTCAGCAGCAGGCCGAAGCTTTGGGAGCTGCGTGCTGGCCTGCGGTACACCCTCCAACCCTCCCTACCTCTGGTCATCCCGCTGCTGCTTCCACCTGCCTGCTGAGCTGCTGACGTCCCCGACTCAGCAGCACAGCCTTCGGCAGGAGGGTCCCCCCTTATGAGCCTGGTCCTGGTCCAGGTTTCTTCCCTCCTAAAGGGAGTTTCACTGTTCCACTGTTTGGCTTAAAGGGGACCTATTATGAAAAACACGTTTTTTCTTGTTTTAACATATCGTAGATGACCAAATAGTCGCCCGCGCGCAAATACGCGCCTGTGCTCTAATAGCCGCCGGGGGTCCGGGCCCATTTGGCATAATAAACGCCGGTTCAATTAAACGCCCGGGCGACTACCGGTAATAACCTGGTAATAACACTGTATTTGCATTGTATTGTGTACAGTATCGTTCATACTGCTCTGATCAGCTCCGTGTGTCGCCGTTACACAGACAAACTGTCTTTGTATATCAGAGCATGTGAGCGGAGTGAAGCGGCGAGAATTTCCGCTCCTCGCTCACAAAGGTTGTCACCGCTCTGCTCCTCCTTCTTTATTATTTATAATTAAATTTTTTTATATATTAAAATCCCAAAATATCTGTACCGTTTCTTATTGGGTGTGTGCACTGCGAATCATTTCAAGTTGTGTCTGGGCGGAGGAACCCGACGTCCCAGCAAAATGAGAAGAGAAAAAAGAGTTCAGCAGACAGCGCACACACTAAAGGCTGATTTATGGTTCCGCGTTACACCAACGCAGAGCCTACGGTGCAGGTTACGCCGTAAGGCTGATTTATGGTTCCGCGTTACACCAACGCAGAGCCTACGGTGCAGGTTACGCCGTAAGGTTGATTTATGGTTCCGCGTTACACCAACGCAGAGCCTACGGCGTAGGGTTCGCGGCGGCTGGTGCTGCTCATTGCAAAAATAAATTGTAGCCTGGTGCAAATACCCGCCTGGTTCTTATAAACGCCTGGGGTCCAAGTGGATTTAGCATATTAAACGCCCGGGCTACTAAATGGTCATCTACGGTATATAAAGTGGTCTCCCCTCAACCTGCTAACACAAGAAAGAGGAAATCCCATGAAATTCTGCAGGGTCTGTACACCCTGTTCAGAATCTGCGCCTATCGTTACGTAACTATAGGCGCTGATTTCCATAGGTCGTCCTCCGCTGCTGAAACCACGCCCACAACTAACTCCGCCGGCTGGAGCTTCAGCCAATATTCAGAAGCCATGGCTGTTTCCACAGCGAGGGGACAGTAAAAATGAGGTTTTGCATCGACACTTACAGATGGTTCCAGTTCCATGCGATGCCACTCACGCATGATTCTCACGAGATCTCATGTGAGAATCACGTCTCTTGTTCGAGGGGGGAGGAGGGGGGGGTCACCAGAGGCTGCAGTGTAGCCAAACACCCACCAGGGGCATCTGTGAGCAGGAAGACACCGCTCAGCCCACAGCAGCAGGGAGCCAGAATTATTATTATAATTGCGTGAATCTTGTATCCCGTGAGTGAAACAGCCATGTTAATTTAGCACCATCTGTACCCTCATAAAAGGATCAGTGCCGACAGTACAGACCCGGCAACTGCACACGAGTCAGCCGTAAGTGACGTTATTTTTTTTATGTTATTTATATTTGTCTACAAGTAAGATCTTTGCATGGGCTAAGTATTTAGCTTAGCTCCGGAGCCGCTCACGGAGCTGCCGGAGCTACTCACGGACCGGACCAGTGAGGAGCCCCGGGCCCCGGCGGAGATCTATTAGTACCATAATACATTTTTCTTCTGTTTATGGTTTCAGATCTTCCAAGCAATGCACCTGAAGCTGTTCAACGACACCTTCAGAAGACGCACGGCCCTTCCTTGAGCCAGCAATAGTGTATAAATGTTATTTATATACAACTTATGTTCTTATTTTTTTAACAATAAAGTTGTCATTTGTGAAAATTCAGTGTTGTGATTTCTTTACAGTTAACTGTCAGGGTTTGACACGTCCCTCCCCCAGTCTTTGAGTTTCTGTTTTGCCCCGCCTGTGTCCCATCTGCCCTGATTGTCTGCACCTGTGTCTCGTCGTTTCTCGTTATCCCCTGAGTATATCTGGTCATATTGTCATTCCCTTGTTCCCTGTCGGTCCGTACTGTTCTTCCCTCCATGTTTCCTGCCACGGTTTCCCTCCAGGTTTTTGATCCCTGTTTCTGTTAGTTTTTATCCTGCCAAGCAGCGCTTTTGGTTTTTGGTTTTTGCCCTCCTTTTGTGGAATAAATCCTTGTTTTTGAGAACTCCTGCCTCCGGCCTCCCTCTCCCTCCTGCATCTGGGTCCTCACCACACCAGCCGGACAAAGGCTTGACAGAACGGATCGACCAGCATGGACCCAGCGGGAGAGACTCTGGACTGGTGGAGGTTCTTCCTCCAGGAAGCCAGAAAGACTAGGCCCTGTTGGCAGGAACCTGGTTCGCCCTTCAGGGGAACACGCCTGGCTCTAGGTGGGCCCCGGAGCATCCAGGCTCTGGAGCGACGACGGCGTCGACGCCAGCCCCAGCTAGCCGCTGTTCCGGCGCTGGTCGTCTCGGGAGCGGGGGGTGGGGGTGACGACATCCACTGCCAATCCAGGAAGCAGGAACACACGGAGACACACATCAAGCACTGGAAATCTGCAACAAAAAAACCACAAACAAAACACGAAGCCGGCACGAAGCCGACCAAAACACGAACAGCAACCGACCCAAATCCCGAGACCCGATCGCAGTCCGAGCCAAGCCACCACTACCGCTACATAACCCCAAAAACTACAGAGCAAGCATGCAGGTGAACAAGCCAGTGTGTATGTCTATGTGTGTGTATGCATGTATGTATATGATCATGCGTATGTGTGTGTGTGTGTGTGTGTGTGTGTGTGTGTGTGTGTGTGTGTGTGTGTGTGTGTGTGTGTGTGTGTGTGTGTGTGTGTGTGTGTGTGTGCGTACGTACGTACGTGTGTGTGTACATGTCTTTGTGGCTGTGTATGTGTGTGTATATGTATGTGACTGAATGGCTATATGTGTGTGTGTGTGTGTGTGTGTGTGTGTGTGTGTGTGTGTGTGTGTGTGTGTGTATACATGTCTTTGTGGCTATGTGTGTGTGTGTGTGTGGTGTGTGTGTGGTGTGTGTGTGTGTGTGTGTGTGTGTGTGTGTGTGTGTGTGGGTGTGTGTGTAATATACAAAACAAAGCTCCACCTGAAGTATATCTATAGTGGGGGAGGGGGGGGGAGGGGGGGGGAGCAACCCCGCCACCCCGCCACCCCGCCACCCCGCCACCCGCGAGACCAGAGGCCGACAAGGAAGAACCCGGAACCCAGGCCACCAGCAACCCCACAGAGGGGAGAAGTAGGAGGGAGGCAACCCACCGCCTGCGAGCCCCCCCACCCCGGCCGCGGCCGAGGGGGCCCGCGGCGGCGGACCGCGACCCAGGCAATCCGAAACCTATACTAATAATAAGATATACTATACATAATAATAATACTAATAATAATACTACTACTAATAATAATAATAATACTAATAATAATACTACTACTACTACTACTACTACTACTAATAATAATAATAATAATAATAATAACCATCTTTGTATAATATAATATTGATAAATTATTAAGTTTTGTTGTCCTGCCAATGGAGGCTCAAATCCTCCATGGCAGGACCCTTCCACACCGCATTCTCACCGACACAGACACACAATCACGCACCGTTTCCCCCTCCCCGGGGGGGTCCAGCACCGCCAGAAGGCACCCCAGGCTGCACGGCGGGCCCCGCCAGGCCCGGGCATCGCGACCCACCTATCCCAGGCCGGCGAGAAACTCGGTGATCTTTAATTTCATATGGAGAAACAAATTCCACTATCTAAAAAGATCTCACCTTATTAAAAACTACGACCTTGGTGGTCTGAAAGCCATTTAATTTGAATCTATGAATGGAACTTTCCAACTAAATTGGATTAAAAAATATTTGGTGACCTGTCCAGGGTGTAACCCCTGCCTCTCACCTGAAATGAGCTGGGATAGGCTCCAGCAGACCCCAGTGACCCCGCAAGGGATAAAGCGGGTATAGATAATGGATGGATGGATGGATGGATGATTCTTTATGGTTCCACAGACCAAGGAGCCTATTCCAGAAAGTTGGAGGGATAGAATTTGTGATTCAATTCAATTCAATTCAATTTTATTTATATAGCGTCTAATACAACAGAGTTGTCTCTAGACGCTTTACAGAGACCCATACCCAGAACATGACCCCCGATGATGAGTTTGACTTTGAAATCTCTAAATTGCCTATCAAGTTATCTAACTTCCATAAACAAATTTTGCAGTACTGGAAAATTATATTTACACACAATTTCCCACCACATGCCACCACCTTGTGGAATAGCAGGACTAATCAGCAAAACTTGATTTGTGACCAGAAACATAATAAGATTATTGGAAAAGCTCTAAAATGCAAATTATTTTTTGATTTTAACTCACCAGCCAAATTAAAAATTGGAACTGACAAAATAACAAATTCTGTACATTCATCAAATGGCCAATAGCCCCCAAAATAAAAGAGATGCAATTTAAGATTTTGAACCATGTGTACCCAGCTGCTGAATTTCTGCGCAAAAGATTTAACTTTGTTGTAGAACCCTGTGGGTTTTGCCTAGAAGAGCCGGAAACAGTTGAGCATTTGTTCTACTCTTGCCCAATCTCATTAAATTCTGGCAGGAACCTACAGCTGGTTAAACACTGGGATTACAACACATCTTTTGACTCCAACCAAATCTTAATTTATATGGATAATCTTCCAAGAAATATATCAAACATGGTCAACATAATTATATTACTAGGTAAATATCACATACATAAATGCAAATGGAATAACAGCAAACCCTCCATTGTACATCTGAAAAATGAATGTAAACTGTACTTAGCGTCTCTTACACTGATGTGTGAAAAAAAACGATATTGCCAAAAGCTTATATGAAACGATTTCTTTCTTTCTTTCTTTCTTTATTTTTTTATTAATGCACTTCCCATAGCTTGTCAGTAAATGTATCTTTTCTTTTTTTTTGCTCTCAACCCCCCCAAATGTTGAATATCTGAAGATAATTGATTGTTTTGTTTCATGTGCCTTTTATTGTTAACCCTACAGAATTTTGGTTCAATAAAGTTTGGAAAAAAAACGCTTTATGGCAGCAGCCACTAGGTGGCGCATGCGCCGTGCAGGAGTCTGCCTTTCTGAAGCTACCGCGGAGAAAGAAGTAACGGTGAGTAACTGATACTGAAATAAAAGAGTAAAATCACATCACAAGATCGGGAAAAGGTGTCTAAGGAGTGTCTGTATACGTTTATCTGTTCAAATAGGCATGCTCTTGTGTTTTCTACTTGTTGTAATTGTTGATTCTATATCTGTTTAAACCTAATTGTTACCGCGCATTTGCTGAGTCACGTACTGTTGAAACTAGGGTTGCACCTTTCAGAAATAGAAATACGGGACGCCCTGATTTCAGCAGCGCAGGAGCCAAAAAAATCCCCAAAACTTCTAAACTGAATAAAAATGTTTTTATTTTATATGAAAAAACAAAATGCTTTGATTTAAAGTTTAAAGTGCTTTAATAGCATTGAACTTGCATGACTGTACAGACAGACAACCATACTATCAACTGAAATAGCCTCCTATGCTTGTATGTCCACATCAGCCCAGATGTATAATATAGATACAGGTGAAGAATATGGTGTAAAAGTTAATTTATTTCAATAATTCAACTAGAATATGGTGTAAAAGTTAATTTATTTCAATAATTCAACTAGAATATGGTGTAAAAGTTAATTTATTTCAATAATTCAACTAGAATATGGTGTAAAAGTTAATTTATTTCAATAATTCAACTAGAATATGGTGTAAAAGTTAATTAATTTCAATAATTCAACTAGAATATGGTGTAAAAGTTAATTTATTTCAATAATTCAACTAGAATATGGTGTAAAAGTTAATTTATTTCAATAATTCAACTAGAATATGGTGTAAAAGTTAATTTATTTCAATAATTCAACTAGAATATGGTGAAAAAGTTAATTTATTTCAATAATTCAACTAAAATATGGTGTAAAAGTTAATTTATTTCAATAATTCAACTAAAAATGTGAAACTAATATATTACATAGTCTTATTATATGCAAAGTAAGATATGTTAAACCTTTATTTGTTATAATTTTGATGATGGAATTGTTTATTGATTTCATAAAATATTCTCTAATTTATTTTTTATTTGGGGTTTTCATAAACTGTGAGCCATAATCATCAAAATGATAACAAATAAAGGCTTGTCATATCTTATCCTATATCCTATATCATTTTAAATCAATATTTCAGGGGTAGCATAATTTGATAGTTATGATATTTTATATTATTATAATAATTTTATATATATTTTGATATTCTTTTATATATATATTTTGATATTCTTACAGCCGAGGTTTGCAGACAGACCGAGATCCGAGCCAGGGTGATGGACCGGAATGAGAACCAGGATCAGATCCAGGACCGGGATGAGAACCAGGACTCGGAGATGGACCGGGATGAGAACCAGGACTCGGAGATGGACCGGGATCAGAACCAGGACTCGGAGATGGACGGGGATCAGAACCAGGACTCGGAGATGGACGGGGATCAGAACCAGGACCAGGAGATGGACCGGGATCAGAACCAGGACCAGGAGTCCAGCAGCAGGACCAAAGCAGGATCTTCCTCCGCTGGTCTGCAGGTCAGTGTTCAGGTCCACCGGTGCGTCCGAAATGCCATACTAAACAGTACTGTATATACTCAAAAATTATACTTAAAGGAGCTGTATGTAAGAGCAATAATAAAACGAATCATAAAATGACCCCGATATGTCAACAGACATTTAAAAATCATGTTCATTTCAAATACTTATGTCACTGACAACAGCACTCAAGCCAAGATATTCCAGTTTAAAAAGAGGAGTTGCAGCCCTCAACTGATGTTTATGTTGTCATTTTTTGTTTTGGCCTGAAGCTCCACCCTCCACCTATCTCCCAATCACCAAGTCAGTATTGTTTCTGAAGCTCCACCCTCCACCTATCTCCCAATCACCAAGTCAGTATTGTTTCTGAAGCTCCACCCTCCACCTATCTCCCAATCACCAAGTCAGTATTGTTTCTGAAGCTCCACCCTCCACCTATCTCCAAATCACCAAGTCAGTATTGTTTCTGAAGCTCCACCCTCCACCTATCTCTCAATCACCAAGTCAGTATTGTTTCTGAAGCTCCACCCTCCACCTATCTCTCAATCGCCAAGTCAGTATTGTTTCTGAAGCTCCACCCTCCACCTATCTCCCAATCACCAATTCAGTATTGTTTCGGCATCCGGGTTGCCAGCTCGGCTCTAATTATCGCAGCATGGCAGCCTACGTTCCTGCTGCATTCTGCAGCCTACCTGGCAACCTCTGGTCGGGGGGAGGAGGGAGAGGGTACACGCCGCTCAACAATATTTTGAAAGTGACTGCAGTACCAGTTTTGGCCATTTCTTACAGACGGCTCCTTTAAGTTGGGCACACTTTTGAATAAATATCAGTAGTGTGCATTAATTGGGACGTACTACTCAGAGCCACACAGCACTTCCCGCTGTTGGGAGGTGGGGTTGTTACCATGGTAACAGCAGCATATTCTGGCCCAAACAAGATGACATTATATAATATTATTATATACAAATTTTATAATTTTATAATATTAATATTATACAGGACTGACTCAGACAATTTGAATATTGTGATTTTCTGTAATGCAATTACAAAAGCAAAAATGTCATAAATTCTGGATTCATTACAAATCAACTGAAATATTGCAAGCCTTTTATCATTTTAATATTGCTGATCATGGTTTACAGCTTAAGAAAACTCAAATATCCTATCTAAAAAAATTTGAATATTTTGGGAATCTTAATCTTAAACTGTAAACCATAATCAGCCATATTAAAATAATAAAAGGCTTGCAATATTTCAGTTGATTTGTAATGAATCCAGAATGTATGACATTTTTGTTTTTGTAATTGCATTACAGAAAATCACAATATTCAAATTGTCTGAGTCAGTCCTGTATAATATTAATATTATAAAATTATAAAATTTGTATATAATAATATTATATAATGTCATCTTGTTTGTCCAAACTCTGCGCCATGGAGAGTCTGGATGGAATGCACAGTCACAAGTCACAAGCGCAAAATGAAATTTGACGAGTTGGAGTTAGAGATATTAGTGGAAGAGGCAAATAAACACATTCATGAACTACAGCACAGAAATTTAAACATTACCAAAAGAAATGCAATATCTGAGAAAACCTGCGATAGAATAAATGCAGTTGGTAACACAAAAAACGGAAAAACGTCTGGTTTTTCATATTTCAATTTTAGGCACAGATCAAAAATACGAAATAGAAAAACGGGCCACAGGACTGAATTTGATTATAATATTGAATTGGTCGGGTTTACGTGACCCCGCGGTGCTCGGCATGATCTGAGGAGAAAAACACAATCAGACACAGAGCTGGAGAGCGCTTTGATTCAATCTATTGATGAGTTAAGTTTTTATTCAGATGTCCACAGTATATTGCAAATATTATATATATTATATAGCAAACACTGACAGTAAATGTGTGACAGACGGGACCAATTCAATTCAATTCAATTTTATTTATATAGCGTCTAATACAACAGAGTTGTCTCTAGACGCTTTACAGAGACCCATACCCAGAACATGACCCCCGAGCAGTTATTACATAAACAATGGCAGGTAAAAATTCCCCTAGTGGGAGAAAAACCTTAAGCCAAACAGTGGCAAGGAAAAACTCCCCTTTAGGAGGGAAGAAACCTTGAGCAGGACCAGGCTCATCAGGGGGGACCCTCCTGCCGAGGGCCAGACTGGTGGGTCAGGGACGGCAACAGCACAGCAGGCAGGTGGAAGCAGCAACGGGATGACCGGGGGTGGGGGCCGCAGGCCAGCACACAGCTCCCGAAGCTCCGGCCCAATCAGCAAGTCCCAGGTTGGGGTGCAGGGTCAGGAAAAGACTTGTGCTCCGTAATGCAAGCTACAAGCCACCCATGGCCACCTGCAGGACAAAAGAGAGAAAAGGGAGGAGAAGGGGGGGGCAGCAACGGGATGACCAGGGGTGGGGACCGCAGGCCAGCACGCAGCTCCCGAAGCTCCGGCCCAATCAGCAAGTCCCAGGTTGGGGTGCAGGGTCAGGGAAAGACTTGTGCTCCGTAATGCAAGCTACAAGCCACCCACGACCACCTGCAGGTTCCGGTGTCCGGCAAAGGATGCTGCAACATGGACAAAAGAGAGAAAAGGGAGGAGAAGGGGGGGGCCAGCACAAGAAACCACAGGAACGACTCTGACACACTAAAGTTTACACTACCTAGAGATTTACCAACACCAGCTAGAGGTTTACTAAACACTAACTATAGGCTTTACTAAACAGAAATGTTTTAAGTTTAGTTTTAAAGGTGGAGGTGGTGTCAGCCCCCTTAACCCAGATTGGAAGTTGGTTCCATAGTAGTGGTGCCTGATAGCAGAACGCCCGCCCTCCAAATCTACATTTAGATACTCTAGGAACTACAAGTAAACCTGCACTCTGAGAACGGAGAGCTCTGACAGGAACATAAGGCACTATCAGGTCTTGCAAATAATGCGGAGCTAAGCCGTTTTGGGCTTTATACGCAAGTAATACAATTTTAAATTGGATTCTGAATTTTACGGGTAACCAATGGAGCGACGCTAACACTGGAGAGACGTGGTCTCTCCTGCTAATTCCTGTCAGTACTCGTGCTGCTGCATTTTGGATCAGCTGGAGCCTATTCAGCAAATTACTTGGACATCCTGCTAACAACACATTACAGTAATCTAGTCTAGAAGATACAAACGCATGAACTAGTTTTTCTGCATCACTCTGTGAGAGGATTTTCCTAATCTTTGCAATATTACGGAGATGGAAAAAGGCTATTTTACAAACCTGATTGACATATGGTTTAAACGACAAATCCTGATCGAAAATAACACCAAGATTTCTCACAGTTGCACTGGAAGCCATCGCAACACCGTCTAATCCCTTCCTAAGATGCTCTGGACCAAGAATGATAACCTCTGTTTTATCTGAATTTAGAAGCAGGAAATTTCTGGACATCCAGTCCTTGATGTCCCTAAGACATGCCTGAAGTTTAACTAACGGTTCTGTTTCATCCGGCTTCATAGACAAATAGAGCTGCGTATCATCAGCATAACAATGAAAGTGTATGCCGTGATTCTGGATTATACTTCCCAACGGCTGCATGTATAAACTGAACAAGATTGGCCCTAGCACTGAACCCTGCGGAACACCATAACAGACCCTTGACTGTTCTGAAGAAACCTCATGTACATGAACAAACTGGAACCTGTCAGATAGGTATGATTTAAACCAACATAGAGCTGTCCCTTTAATCCCAACAACATGCTCTAACCTGTGCAGTAAAATGCCATGATCTATAGTGTCAAAAGCAGCACTGAGGTCCAGTAGAACCAGTATGGACACTAATCCCTTATCTGAGGCCATAAGGAGGTCATTCGTGACTCGAACAAGTGCTGTCTCTGTGCTATGATGCATTCTGAACCCTGACTGAAAGACTTCAAACAGATCATTTCTATACAAATAGTCACATAACTGGCTTGAAACTGCCTTTTCCAGAATTTTAGACACAAATGGAAGGTTGGAAATTGGTCTATAATTAGCTAAGGTGTCTGGGTCAAGAGAAGGTTTTTTAAGTAAAGGTTTAATTACTGCGACTTTGAAAACCTGTGGTACATATCCTAAACTTAGGGATGAGTTAATTTGGTCCAGTATTGTCGTACCAATAAGAGAAAAAATATGTTTGAATAGACGAGTCGGGATGGGGTCTAACATACATGTGGTTGACTTAGCTCTATTAACGAGTGAAGTCAGCTCAGGGAGGTCTATAGGATCAAAACAGTCTAGAGACAAGTCAGAGCCTAGGGAAGTCGCTAAAGCTGAAGAAACACCTACAACCGGCTGGTTGATTTCTTCTCTAATTCTCGCGATTTTACTGTTGAAGAAGCCCATAAAGTCCTCACTACTGAGAGCTGCAGGAATGCACGGCTCAACAGAGTTGTGACTCTTTGTCAGCCTGGCTACAGTGCTGAACAGAAAACGTGGGTTACTTTTGTTATCCTCTATCAACGTTGAATAATAAGCTGTTCTGGCTTTGCGAATGGCTTTTTTATATACTATTAGAATATCTTTCCATTCACGATGAGAGTCTACAGACCTACAAGAGTACCACTTCCTTTCCATTTTACGCACGTTTTGTTTCAACATGCGGATATCTGAATTATACCAGGGAGTTAAGCTCCTGTGGCTAGAAACCCTCCTTTTCAAAGGAGCAACTTCATCTAAAGCTGAATGCAACAAATCAGCAGTGTTACTAGCAAGGAAATCAACATCTGCAGAGGTAGAACCCAGGTCACTGGCCTCGACTACATCACTATTTCGCACTGTCGTAAGATAAGCAATGGCCTCCCTAAATTTAACAATAACTTCATCAGACAAACATCTGCTAAAATAATACCTCCTATTTTGCACTTCAACATCAACAAAATTAAATTCAAACGTTATTAAGTAATGGTCGGATAAAAGGGAGTTTACAGGTGACACCAACAGACCATCAGTTTCAACACCGTAGGTGAGAACGAGATCGAGAGTATGATTAAAACAGTGCGTCGGTTTATCCACTTTTTGTGAGATACCCATTGATTCTAGAAGAGAATCGAAGGCTAATTTAAGATTATCGCTTTCAACATCCATATGAATGTTAAAATCACCCACTATGATGAATTTATCTGTGCTGATCAATAATCCAGAAAGGAAATCTGAAAATTCAGACAAAAACTCCAGATACGCACCAGCAGGGGGCCGGTACACTACCACTAACACAACTGGCTTCTCTGATTTCCGGCTCGGAAATTTCAGACCAAGCATGAGGCTTTCAAATGTATTATAGTTGCACTTGGGTTCAATTTTTGTTTGGAGACCGGAGTTATAAATTGCTGCGACTCCTCCGCCTCGGCCCGTGCTTCTAGGAATGTGATGATTAAAGTAGCCGGGCGGAGTTGATTCATTCAAACTAACATACTCTTCCTCCTGTAACCATGTTTCTGTTAAGCAGAAAATATCACTCCTGCTCTCTGTAATTATATCATTTACTAACAGAGACTTAGAGCTTAATGATCGTATATTTAGTAGTCCGCATCTAATTTTTCGGTCTGTAATTGGTACCAAATGTGCATTGGTTTTAATTTTTACAAGGTTATCTTGGTTAACGCCTCTATAACGCTGCACCTGGTGAACTTTTGGAGGGCGGGGAACTGCAACCACTTCTATTTTGCTAGGCACCTGGCCAGAGTCGCCAATATCATGTAATCCTACAGTTTTAGAGTCGCTAATTACATAATGCAATCCTACAGTTTTGTTGGCAGGCGTTGGTCCTTGAGAAGCAACAGATGTGTCGCTGAGTGGGGAAAATCGGTTAGACACATGAAGCGGGTGGTGGTGTTCTGTGAGCCCTTTAAGACTACCCTTCCTCCGAACCGTCACCCAGCTGCCCTGCCTGGCTGGCTGCCGGGGAGCTGCAGGGGAGCGGTTACGCTCAGCTGCTACGGGCCGGTCCGCAGAGGATTCTATCGGACTATGGTCTAGTTGGCCAAACCGGACCTCTAACTGACTAAGCCTCGCCTCCAGCCCTGTTAAACTACAGCTCTGCATCCTGGCCTGGACCCTGCATTGTCAGGGGGAGTGTCTAATAACATTGGCCAGATTTCTAGACATAAGAGCTGCACCATCCCGGGTGGGATGAATGCCGTCCCTTCTAATCAGACCGGGCTTTCCCCAGAATGTCTCCCAGTTGTCAATAAAGTCCACGTCGTTTTCTGAACACCACTGAGACAACCAGCGGCGGAGCGAGAGCATGCGACTAAACATGTCATCGCTGGTCAGATTGGGGAGGGGGCCAGAAAAACCTACAGAGTCCGACATGGTCTTGGCGAAGTTACACACCGAGACAATATTCATTCTGGTTACTTCCGACTGGCGAAGACGGGAGTCATTAGCTCCGACATTGATGATAACTTTACCATATTTACGATTACCCTTTGCCAGTAGCTTCAAATTTGCTTCTATGTCGCCCGCTCTGGCCCCCGGGATGCACCTAACTAAGGTCTCTGGAGTCGGCTTCACATGTCTCACAATAGAGTCTCCAATCACCAGGGTCGGTTTCTCAACAGATGTGTCGCTAAGTGGGGAAAATCTGTTAGACACATGAAGCGGGTGGTGTTGTTCCGTGAGCCCTTTAAGACTAGTCTTCCTCCGAACCGTCACCCAGCTGCCCTGCCTGGCCGGCTGCTCGGGAGCTGCAGGGGAGCGGCTACGCTCAGCTGCTACGGGCCGGTCCGCCGCTAGCTTAGCCTGGTTAGCTGAGGAGGCTCTCGGACTATGGTTTAGTTGGCCGAACCGGACCTCTAACTGACTGAGCCTCGCCTCCAGCCCTGCAAATAAACTACACTTTAAGCACTTACCGTCTTCACTAAAGGAGGCAGAGGAATAACTAAACATTTCACACACTGAGCAGGAAAGAGGTGAAGCGGTGGGAGCCGGAGCGGCCATGCTAAGATGCTAACGGAGGCTAACGGACAGAAAATGTATCGGTGATTGGTGACAGTGAAAGTTACGGAAGAGAAAATGAGCGAGTGTTGAAATAAAGACAGTAATGTACCAGATATAGTACTATTTTACCAGAAAACAGTCTAAGTTTTAGATAAAAAGTCGGGAGAGATCTGAGCCTGCAAACGCCGTGAGACGGCAGCAGCACAGACCGCAAACACCAGGAAGTGACGCGATGCGTGACGCAATACGTTACCCAATCAGCAAGCACAGCAAACCATCACTAGATTTCTCTGCTCTGTCTCTGTGCAGAGACATCATATGGCCGTCGATTTAACGCGGAACCATAATTCAGGCGAAGCTGCAGTCTCTGCGCTGATCCTGACACACCGGGTCAGAGCGGATTTGGTCATGATGTTTAACCTGTGTTTTGTGATTAATAAGCACGGGTTTTAATTAAATGTAATTTACGAAGGATGATTTCACGTTCAATAAGATAAGTAATCAATAAAATACAAAGTTTTGGCACAAAGGCTTGGCCTGCTTGTGGGCGAGTGGAGGGGGGCACAATAAGAGAAGGTGGCAAGATACTTTTTAAGGTCATGCTAAAGCATCTCAATGGGATTCAGGTCTGGACTTTGACTAGGCCACTCCAAAGTCTTCATTTAGTTTTTCTTCAGCCATTCAGAGGTTGCTGGTGTGTTTTGGATCATTGTCCTGCTGCAGAACACAAGTGGCTTCAGCTTGAGGTCACCAACAGATAGCCGGACATTCTCCTTCAGGATGTTTTGGTAGACAGCAGAATTCATGGTTCCATTTACCACAGCAAATCTTCCAGGTCCTGAAGCAGCAGAACAGCCCCAGACCATCACACTACCACCACCATGTTTTACTGTTGGTAGGATGTTCCTTTTCTGAAATGCAGTGTTACTTTTACACCAGATGTAATGGGACATGCACCTTCCAAAAAGTTCAACTTTTGTCTTTTCAGTCCACAAAGTATTTTCCCAAAGGTCTTGGGGATCATCAAGATGTTTTCTGTCAAAAACTGAGACGAGCGTTTATGTTCTTTTTGCTCAGCAGTGGTTTTGGTCTTGGAACTCTGCCATGCAGGTCATTTCTGCCCCGTCTCTTTCTTAAGGTGGAGTCTTGAACACTGACCTTAACTGAGGCAGGTGAGGCCTGCAGGTCTCTGGATGTTGTTCTGGGTCTTTTCTGACTCTTGGATGAGTCGTCGCTGCTCCTGGGGTCATTTTGGTCGTCCGGCCTCCTGGGAAGGTTCACCACTCTTCCATGTTTTCTCCATTTGTGGATAACGGCTCTCACTGTGGTTCGCTGGAGTCCCAAAGCTTTAGAAATGGCTTTGGAACATTTTCCAGACTGATAGATCTCAATTACTTTGTTTCTCACTTGTTCCTCTATGTCTTTAGATCGCAGCATCATGTCTAGCTTTTGAGGATTTTTGGTCTACTTCCCTTTGTCAGGCAGGTCCTATTTAAGTGATTTCTTGATTGAGAACCAGTGTGTCAGTAATCAGGACTGGATGTGGATGGAGAAATTGAAATCAGCTTTCCAAAGATGTGATAAACCACAGTTACTTTATGTTTTAAAAGGGGAGGGCAATCACTTTTTCTCACAGGGCTATGTAGGTTTGAATTTATTTTCCCTTAATAATAAAAACCTCCATTTAAAAACTGCATTTTGTGTTTACTTGCGTTATCTTTGTCTAATATTTAAATTTGTTTGAGAACCTGAAACATTTAAGTGTGACAAACGTGCAAAAAAATAAGAAATCAGGAAGGGGGCAAACACTTTTTCACACAACTGTATATATATATATAGCCGCTTGGACGGTATCCAAATTTTGATACCGTCAAACTTCCTCCACATTTTACCCCGGTATACGGTATTACCGTTACTAATTAAAAATTATGACGTAAGCCTCAAGTGGTATTACCAAACTGTTGGCTTGAGCCTTCACCGTTCAGAAACTGAATACCAAACACTATTACTGAACAATAACATAACATGCGTAATATTAACAACTTTTATTAACAACAAATGCAGCTTATTAAAGTTAAAAAGTGCAAATACAACAGTCAATTTGCACAAATCAATTTGATCGAGCCGGCGCTGTTATTTCAGCGCCGGCTCGCTCCTCTGCGGTGCCGACTAGACCTGCCGCTGCAGCGGCTCGTTTCTGCAGGAGGTTTATTCCCAGAGACATCCTTTTTCCTGGGGGTTCAGGTCGTGCTCTGTCTCTAGGATTCTGATTCCACTTCTGCTGGTGCTCGCCCCTCTAAGCTCACGATCTCAGCCTGGAATTCAGCCTTGATTTCAGCCAGTGCGTTATCATCAAGCCTAAATTACGGTTCCGCTTTAACTCCACGTACGTCGTAGGGGACCCTACGGTACGCGGCAGCGACGCACCGCCACGTACCCTACGACGTATGCTCTGCGTTGGTGTAACACGGAACCATAAATCAACCTTCAGTCTCAGATCCTCCGCGGTAACGAGGGTCGAGGAAAGTGCACTTTCGCATTAATTTGCGCACTGAATCAGATTCATACTTGGCCTCCAGCTTTTTTAGAATTGCAGTTTTTATTGACTTTGTTAGTTCGAGGTCGTTTTCTTTTTTGACACCAAGTCACTCGGTGCGCGACCTGCCATCTTTCTCCCCCTCTCTCTCCCAGTACCATCTTTCTCCCCCTCTCTCTCCCAGTACCATCTTTCTCCCCCTCTCTCTCCCAGTGCGTCTCTCTCCGCTCCGCGCTGTCACGTGGTTACATCACGTTCATAAACTTTATGGAAAGTCTCAAAATGTAGGCTAAAACATATTCAACTATTTAAGTAAAACTGAAAATTCAACCACACATAAGTGCTACTGGACAGTATTGAAAATGATACCGCTGCTATTTTTAGACACCGACAGTATATGGTATTACCGTAATACCGCCCAAGCCTTATATATATATATATATATATATATATATATATATATATATATATATATATATATATATATATATATATATATATATATGTGTATGTATGTATATATATATAATATATATGTATGTATGTATGTATATATATAATATATATATATATATATATATATATATATATATATATATATATGTATGTATATACAGTGTATATATATGTATGTATATACAGTGTATATATATATATTTCACAATAGTTCATGTTCAATATTATGTTTAATATAAATAGTTCATGAATGGGTTTTGAGTTTGTGTTTTAGCAGCTCTCAAATTTTACACTTATTACGTAGATGTATAAGAAGTATCATCTGAACGTGTCGTACTGTTAAGAACTAGTTGTAACAAAATATGTTTAACATTAGTCCTCAGAAGATAAACTTAATTGTCTCACACGAAAAAACCTGAGAGCACTTGATTGAAACTGAAAAGGCTATTGATAATGGAGCCAAGATAATGTTAGTCATCCTCTCTGTTACAGAATCATAAAGGAAGACCCAAAAGACACTGCTGTCATGATTGCAAGAAAGTCTTCACCACTTCAGCAAACCTGAAGAGGCATAAGAAAACTCACTCTGGTGATAAACCGTACGGATGTGATCAGTGTGGAGCGGCTTTTGCCCAGAAAGATAACCTAAAGCGACACCAGCTCATTCACTCTGGGGAAAAGCCTCACAGCTGTGATGAGTGTGGAGCGGCTTTTGCCCGGAAAGGTACTTTGGCGATTCACCAACGTATTCACACTGGAGACAAGCCTTACAGATGTGAAGAGTGTGGAGCGGCTTTTACCCAACAGAGTTCTCTAACGAGTCACCAACTTATTCACTCTGGAGAAAAACCTTACAGCTGTGAAGAGTGTGGAGCGGCTTTTGCCCGACAAGGTAACCTAAAACAACACCAGCTTATTCACACCGGAGACAAGCCGTACAGATGTGAGCAGTGTGGAGCGGCTTTTGCCCACCAAAGTCACCTAAAACAACACCAGCTTATTCACACCGGAGACAAACCTTACAGATGTGAGCAGTGTGGATCAGCTTTTACCACATCAGGTCGTCTAACGAGTCACCAACATATTCACACTGGAGAAAAGCCTTACAGATGTGATCAGTGTGGAGCGGCTTTTGCCCACCAAAGAACCCTAAAACAACACCAGCTTATTCACACCGGAGACAAACCTTACAGATGTGAGCAGTGTAGATCAGGTTTTACCACATCAAGTAATCTCACAAGACACCAACGTATTCACACTTGATAAAAAGTGTAAATTTGTGATCATTTCTTATATAATTTACCTTGAAAGTTCAGTTGTGCACCAATTTAGTTAATTTAGTTTGAAAGAAGTTTGTGTTCAGTTTGTTGTTGTTTATGTGTAGTTTAGTTTTATTGAATAAATTGTGATTAGTTTGAATGAGAGAAGTTGTTTGTGTTTCTTTTATCCATATTTGTCACAGCTGCTGGTTGCAAAGGTCTGTGCTCAGACTCCTTCCTTCACTGTTATTCTGTAACGCCCCCCCGGGCAACAGGCTGACACGTAGGGAATAACAGCTACTTTCAGACCCATTTAGCTGTTTAGTTATTATTTCCTGATAAGTCAGGTGGTGCCCCATTTTAATTGATTAATTTTGATAAGTCATCGTCTTTATTAGTTATTAATAACTATCGTAAGACAATTATGAATAACTTTCTAATAACTGAACCAGCACTGACACCAGCCCCGTCCTTGGTGTCCACATGCAGGACAGTAGCTCTCAAGGACCAGGTTTGGACACTCCTGGTTTAGGACTTTATACACAAATAACAGTTTTGGCTTTGATTGTAGATGTTGTGGAGAACCCATGAAGGGAGGCCAACACAAGAGAGATGGTCTCTTACTGGTTCCTGTCAGCACTCGCGCTGCTGCTTTGATCAAATCTAAATCCAGACCTTCACCCAGTGAGGATGTTCAGGACGGGCTGAAGAAGACTTTACACATCAGTCCCACTCCCCCGTCATCAACACAACATTTGGTGGAAATGAATGTTTAGATACTTGATGATCTGACTGAAACAAGGACACGGTCACATGACAACTAAAGGAAGTCCAAATAAATATTAGAGTGAGACACTAGTTTAGTCCAGTTTATTGATACTGAATAAATGAAGCTTGTAAAACAGACACAACTGTTGATGAGACAGTGAGACAAAATTAAGACTTATTAAAAAACTCAACCTAAAATGCAATCAACAGTTCCAGATATAAAAGACCAGATTCTACCATCAGAGTCCAAATGAAAGGTAGAGCAGAGAAAGAAGAAAAGTGATCAACAAGTGTTCCTGCTGAACAACTACATCTAATGTGACTGAACATGAGTCCAACTGTCCACTTCCTGTCAGCAGCTGGACAACCGGACGTCCTCCAGGTCTTTTATCCTCTATTTGGGTTTGGAGACGCGGCTGCAGAGACTGCTGGGGTCACTGTTGGTTGGTTTTCATCCTCACAGCAGAATAAGTCACCACATCTTCTTCCTCCTTGACCTGAAATGAACAAACCAGAAACGTCACGATTCATCAGAAATCCTGCTCATCAGCCCGTGTAATCACCTGTTCTTCTATATTTACTTACATTTTTCTTAGCAAAAGTCTTTCCAGAGTGATCAATAGAGGCGTAGGTCACGTTGTTCTCTGACTCACCCTGGAGGAAAAAAAACAAGAAATACTCAGGAAGTGGTCTTTAAAGGGGATCTATTCTGAAAAACAGGTTTTCTCTTGCTTTAACAAATATAAAGTGGTCTCCCCTCAGCCTGCCAACTCAGAGAAGGAGGAAAGCAACCAAATTCTGCAGTGTCTGTACAGTCTGATGTGGATCTACGAGCCGTTAAGATTATGTGCATTTTCGTTACGTAACCAAAATCTAAACCACGCCCACAACTAAACACCGTGTCCTAACTGCATGAGCGTCCGACTATCGTAGCACTGCGTGACATCGGACGCTCTCTGTCCATCTCCCTCCAGCAGCTGCCACTTTATTGAGGTTTTTGTAGTGAATGAGGAGGAATCATAGAGATAACTTCTCATTTCAACTAACTGGATCAGCCGTTCCTCATCATGACCGTTTCCTACAGCGCTTTCAACCGGCTTTCAACGCGAGCGGCAGGAAGAAAATAGAAGCAGGACGTCTGACAAATGTTCAGCTGAAAACGGCGCACTGCGTTGCTGCGTCCAGTTAGGACAGTCCAATAGAAAATAAAGCAATGGAATTGATTTTGTCGCTGACGCTCGCTCGCATCGCATGCAGTTATAACACGGTGTAACTCCGCCGGCCGGAGCTTCCGCCATTTTTTCATAGCAGTGTATGGCGTCATTCAGGCAGCCAATCAGCACAGAGCCTCATTATCATAGCCCCGCCCACTCAGAATCCTGCATAGATAATGAGGTTAGAGAATGGGAAGATAAAGACATGGCTCAGAGGCTGAATTTCTAATTTATTTAGCAAAAAATAATAAAAAGCTTGTTTTTAAGACATTCAAGGCCTGTTTAAAATAGGGATTAGATGCCATAATAGGTCCCCTTTAAGATCTGTGTTGCTGTTTGAAACCAGAAGTTTAATTCGCCGTCACGATGAATGTAAGTTGTTTTCAGTCACAAGAGACGAGAAGGAGATCAGATCATAAATGTTATAAGAACTGGACAAGCTCTCCGTGATGTCACCCACAGGTTTTTGAAGACTCTGATTCTTTGTACTGTGTGTTTCATTCTCTCCCGTCAAGAATAGACGATTAAAGCAATACTCAAGCTGCTTACACTTTATTTAGTTCACATCTTAAATAATAACACGGCTGGCTCCTTCACTGTCAACACACACGTTTACTCCATGGTTCACTCCCGAGGTCCGGTGTTCCCCTCTAAGCGGTCCGTGTGGAAACACGTAGCCAACTAATAATCCTATTGTTACATCCTTTTTCTTTTGTTTTGAAGTGTACATTCTTATTCAAATACAAAAAATGCAGTACGATGAATAACATCACATCGAAAAATAATTTATCCTCATCTGTAAGTCCAGCTCTCAACATCAAACAGTAGTAAACACTATCGTGTTAATCAACAACAGAAAACAAATTATTCTCTGAACATTTTCAAAATACTGAAAAATAGAAATGTTTTTCACCAAAATATTCCAAGTGCACCAATTGCAATTGCAGATTAAAGCTGCAAGCAGCGATGAACGGTCTTCCACCCTTGTGCACGTTCAGGCTGCAGTGGAAGCTTGTATGAGTTGTATGTAGATTCTTCAGGCCTGGACATTTAGTGGATGACACCACCCACGACTCTCTGTATCAAACCATTCAAGTTATGGCCGAAAGTAGGAACTATCAGATATCGACCAATCAGATGAAGGGGCGGGGCTTATTTGCAGAAATTATGTTCAAGTACTCAAAACTGAGTCCATTGACCCCACCCACGAGTTTTTATGTCAAAACATTCAAAAGTTATTGCAGAAAATCGGAACTATCACATATCGACCAATCAGAAGAAGGGGCGGGGCTAATTTGCACCAATCAAGGTGAAGGAGTCAAAACAGAGTCTGATGACACCACCCACGAGTCTTTATGTAAAACCATTCAAAAGTTATGCCAGAAAATAGGGACTATCAAATATTCACCAATCAGAAGAAGAGGCGGGGCTAATTCAGGCCAATGAAGGTCAAGTACTCAATACCGAATCCAATGACACCACCCACATGTCGTTATCACAACTCGTTCAAATGTTATGGCAGAGAATAGGGACTATCAAATATTGACCAATCAGAAGAAGAGGCGGGGCTAATTTGCACCAATTATGTTCAAGGACTCAATACCGAGTCCGATGACACCACCCACGAGTCTTTATGCCAAACCATTCAAAAGTTATGCCAGAGAAAAGTTTTCTAGGGGGCGCTTTTGAGCCGTTAGGCCACGACCATTAATGCAAACCATGAAATATCAAATTTATCACCAGGCCTGGCTGGCGTTCAAAATTTGGTGACTTTTGGGGAACTATCAAATATGGACCAATCAGGTGAAGGAGGGGCGTGCTTTTTGGCATCTAGCGTTGCCACGGTAACGCTTTTGAAAGAGAAAAGTAATGCGCGTTGTCGCAGGATGGAGACGCACGTTTTGATGTATAACACATCTGGGTGCACGTTACGGTTCAGCTCTGAAGCGGCTGAAGAAATGGCATAAATTTCGCCAAAATGACACGATTAATTCAAAATGGCCGACTTCCTGTTCGGTTTCGGCCATGGCGCCAAGAGACTTTTCTTTAAGTTGCGACATGATACAGGTGGGTACCGATTCTCGTGCACGTACGTCAAACCGTATTGTGGGGCTTGAGGCACAAAGTTTTCTAGGGGGCGCTGTTGAGCCATTAGGCCACGCCCATTAATGCAAACCATGAGATATCAAATTTATCACCAGGCCTGGCTTGCGTGCAAAATTTGGTGCCTTTTGGGGCACGTTTAGGGGGAAAAAAAAGGCCCTCCTTTCGTCAGAAGAAAGAATAAAAATTCCTACAGATACAATAGGGCCTTGGCACTGTAAGTGCTCGGGCCCTAATGATGACAACTTAGTAAGATGCTAACACGCCATCAGAATGAAAAGTTCCTGTTTGTCACCAAAATTCTTTGCATGTCAGTATAACAACTAATCATTTCAGTCAGACAACTCTGCAGTAAGTTTAAACTTTACTAGGGATGCCCCGAAACCGATCAGGGCCGATACTGCTCTCATATACTCAATCATATACTCTTACTTGGAAAAATTCTCCGATACCAAGCACCAATACCACTTCATTGTTGTTGTAGTTACTGGTTAGTGACTCTAGGGGGAGATGTTGAGCTGCAGTCAGCGTGGTGATGAGAAGAGAGTGATACATGAGTGAGACTGGCAGCGCCGTTTCAGGCAAAATAGCGACAATTAATGCAGCGGGACATATTTCAAAATAAGAGACGACGACAGAAGCAAGGCAAACTGAAGCTACTGCTGCTAAGGTGTCAAGATGAGGGAAGGAGAATACGTCGTTTAATACCAGCAACTTGATAAAACATCTCAACACGCATCATAAAGCTGAGTATATGGAGTTTTCTAATAATACTGCAAGACCACAACAGCAACATTAGCTCAGGTTCTGCAAAAGAGACAGACAAGAGATGACCCACAGGCCGTTAAAATAACGGAGGCTCTAACCCGTTATCTAGCGCTGGATGAGCAGCCACTGAAGTTGGAGGAGACGAAGGATTTCTCTTCTCGACGCACTCGAGCCGCGATATGATGTTTCATTGATATGTTATATGTTTGATATTTTGTTAAATGTGAAGACAGTGCCAGTGTGGAGACTTTTTATTTACACAGAAAGATTATTTTTTGTTTAAAATAGTTATTCTACTCATTTTATTTACTTTTATTGAATTTATCTGTTGCAAATAAAACCTGTCTTCCAATTCATTCCATTTTTTTTTGTGGTAGAAGTATCGTATCGGTACTCTGTATTGGCAAGTACACAAATTAAAATACTCGTACCAGCAGGAAGAGGCACAGCCAATCACAGCCAATCATATAGTTGGGTGCGTGGGGATTGAGGACTCATGTGGAGAATGTGATTGGAATTTTTGACGGGAAATTGGGTTTTTGTGTTTTGTTTTGTTTTGTTTTGTTTTGTTTGTGTTTGTAAAAGGGGGAGTATTTTATTCTTTATTTCATTCATTTAAAGAAAAACAAAACAGTTCAATATAATTACAACAAATCTCTTTCCTTGAATGAAAGGGAACAGAAAGAAGACTAAGCTTATTTCATCCGTCCCTTTTTCATAAGAAATCAAATTTCAATTAATGTAATAATAAAAAAAGATACAAATTATGCAATTTAATAAACGTAATTAAAAAAACACAAACAAACAAAAAACTAAACCAAAACTACAACAAAGTTATAAAATAACCCAAAATAGCTGTCGTCAAACACAGAAAGTCGTATTCTTTTTTGATTCAAAGAAAGAAAATATGACAATGGTGCTAAAAAGAGAGAGAGAGAAAAAAGAAAACCCACCTAACTTAATAATTATCATGATATTTCATCAAACTAGCTTTTATTATTCTTTTAAATGTAATGTTTGATTTGCATTCTTTGGCTTCTGTATCCAGATTATTCCATAAACTCATACCTTTTACACAAACACAACGTTCCATTAATTTTGTTTTTGGAGTCAAGACCGTTGGCAGGTCTCCATAGTCCATGCTAATTCTACACCCTTGTTTTAAACTGAGTGACCCCGTTAACTGCTGGAAAAGCACAATAAAAGGGAGAGTCACATAAAAGAGGAATCCCGTGGAGGGTTTTCTTGCAAAGGAAGCGTGATTAAGGTGTGATGGTTGGAGGTGGGACCTTCCTTTACTTCGCAGCCACTTCACATCACTGCTCAAGTACTTTTTAAGAACATGGAGCCAACATGCAGAAGTTGCATTGACACACAGCAATTAGAGTATTAGGGCCAGGCAGGAGAAAAATACAAAATAATATTTTAGAGGAGGAAGATTTTTTTTTCATTATGCACTTCGAGGAAAAAGTCAAAATGTCGAGAAAAAAGTCGAAATGTCGAGATTAATGTTGAAGTACAGTCAGTCCGGAAAGTATTCAGAACGCTTCACTTTTCCCACATTCTTTTATGTTACAGCCCTATTGATAATAGGAATAAATTCATTTTTTTTCTCAGAATTCTACACAAAACACCCCATAATGACAACATGAAAGAAGTTTTGATGCGACTTTTGTAAATTTATTAAAAATAACAAGAAATCATTTGAGCATAAGTATTCATAACATTTGCTTAATACTTTGTAGAAGCTCCTCTGGCAGCAATTACAGCCTCAAGTCTTTTTGAATAGGTTGCTACAAGTTTGGCACACCTATTCTTGGGCAGTTTTGCCCATTCTTGCTTACAGACCCTCTCAAGTCCAATCAACTGAATTCACCACAGGTGGACTCCGATTAAGCTGTAGAAACACCTTGAGAGAGATCAGTGGAAACAGAATGAACCAGAGCTCAATTTTGAGCTTAATGGCAAACGTTCTGAATACTTATGCACAGGTGATATTTATAGTTTTTTATTTTTGATACATTTACAAAAATCATAACAAAACTTCTTTCATGTTGTCATTATGGGGTGTTTTGTGAAGAATTCTGAGAAAAAAAAAGAATTTATTCCTATTATCAATAGGGCTGTGATATAAAAGAATGTGGGAAAAGTGAAGCGTTCTGAATACTTTCCGGACTGACTGTACAATTTTGAGAAAAAAGTTGAAATGTTGAGAAAAAGTCAAAATTTGATGTTGATATTGATTTGAAACACATATCACACATATGCAGTTGCATAACTTCAGAAAGTTAGTTAGTTAGTTAGTTAGTTAGTTAGTTAGTTAGTTAGTTAGTTAGTTAGTTAGTTAGTTAGTTAGTTAGTTAGTTAGTTAGTTAGTTAGTTAGTTGGTTAGTTAGTTAGTTACGGCTGCTGCTGCAGAGCTGTCAATCGCTCTGCTAACTGGATTTGATGGAGAGGAGACATTTCCACTTTATTCACCAAATTGTATTTCAACTTTTTCCTCGAAATTGTATTTCAATATTAATCTCAACATTTCGACTTTTTTCTCGAAGTGCACAACAACAACAAAAATCTTCCCCTCCCAAATATCTTTTCTCCTGCATGGCCCTGATACTCTTCCGTAATTACCACCACAGAGATCAAACTTTTTTTTTTATCCACTGCTGTCGTACATTAATAACATCACTTCCTGTCACCTGCTTTGCTTAAAGCTTCAACTCTTGTATTTCACGTGTCCACCTTTACGGTACAATATGCCTGATTATGCAGGCATACCTCCCCAGAAATCCAATTACATCCATGACTGGAGGTCGGCGGAGGAAGCCGCGCACCTGATTAACAGATATGACCATGATTCATAACCTCAACAACAGCCAAGCCGTCAAAACGTTCCACAGCTCACGTTTTGGCGCTCACGTCTTATTGTGTTGACTGAAAGGGCGCGGTCCACAGCTTCATGGAATATGTGATTATATCCAGTAGTATTAAAGCCCCTTGTGGGAGATTAATTTCAGTTCACATTATGACTACAAGAAGGATACTGTAAAACCACGTAATGAACCTGCGTTCGTTATGTTCAGATGGGGAGTTCAGATCCGATGAGGTTCATTAGTTACTAAAGGTTAGACGATTCTATAATAACCTACAAGCACATGGGGTCATTGCAAAGAAAAAAAGGCTACCTCCAGCCGTGGTTACAATGATTAATTGATGTTTTCGCTCTGGCTGTTCATTACCGCGTCCGTTCTCTCAATGACAGAACAGGAGCGCTGTTCTGAGGCGGATCTCCTGGCCGACCTCTCCGAGCAGGCCGCAGCGCAGCCTCTCCCCACATCGTATCGATCCGAGGTCTTAACACACTGTTCTCTGCTTCTAGAGAAGAGAACAAGTTAGCAAACTTACTGGGGGACAGATGGAAAGGAGAAAAAGAAGGAAAACAAAAAGAAACGGCGCTCATTAATGAAGCTCGGTGACCCTGAATTGTTCACACGGAGAGCGGAAATGTTCAAAAGACAGATTAACATGAATGAGTTTTGAATAATCTGTTCAAGGTTTTTATAAAGTGAAGAGAAATCTGTCAACGACGACATTTGGTTGGAAAAAGATTGATAATATGAATAGGGTTGCCAAGAAACTGTACTCATCCATAACTCTGTCCTTGCTCTTTTGATTTTATTGTACCTTGCTGTCCTTGTGCTGTTTTTTTGACAGTGCGAAGGCTCTATTGTATCTGTAGTACATTTTTTTTTTCTCAGATTTCTTAAAGCCTTTTGTCTACGTTTAATAGGTTTATTCTTGCCTCTGGAGTTCTAAACAAAGCAACTGGTTTGTTATCAATATTCTGTAGAAACTAAGCTGACCTTTCACAGTAGCTCACTTGGATTAGTTTTATTTGAACTGAAATTAGCCTGGTGGTGGAAATAAGTTAGTTTGATTAAGTAGCTGTCTAATTTAGCATTGCCAAGGCTACTGTGACTAAACACACCATCATCCTTTAGATTATCCTTGGTTTAACTTCAGAATTAAACATATTTTCTCTTGGCAGTCAGTCAAATGTCTGAGTCCAGGCATTTCAGAGCCAGTGCCTTTGCTCTTTAGTTAGTTTCCTTTATTTAACCAGGTAAAGACTCATTAGGGCCCGAGCACTGACAGTGCGAAAGTATCTGTATCTGTAGGAATTTTATTTTTTAATAATAATAATAATAATGAATTTAATTTATAATGCACTTTCCATTCGGAAATCTCAAAGTGCTTACAAGAGAAAAAAAAAAAAAAAATCATTTATCAAAGCTGGCATATGCTTTGTTAAAAAGGTGAGTTTTAAGTCCTCTCTTGAAAGTGTCAACTGTCTGTGGTTCTCTCAGGTGGGTGGGGAGGGTGTTCCACAGTTTAGGGGCAACGGAGCAGAAGGCCCGGTCACCCATAGTGACCAGCTTAGTTTTGGTGGGTTTGAGGAGGTGGTTGTTTGCTGAGCGGGTGCGGGTGGGGGGCTGAGGATGAATAAGCTCCTTGAGGTAAGGGGGAGCGTTGCCGTGGATGCATTGGTAGGTGAGTAGGGAGATCTTGAATTCAGTCCGGGAGCAGATGGGGAGCCAGTGCAGTGAGTGGAGGATGGGAGTGATGTGGTCATATTTGCGCACTCTCATCAGGATCCTAGCAGCACTGTTCTGTATGTATTGGAGCTTTTGAAGGCTCTTGCTTGGGATCCCGATGAGAAGTGCATTGCAGTAGTCTAGCCTGGAGGAGACGAAGGCGTGGACCAGTTTTTCTGCATCTTTCGGGGACAGGATGGGGCGGAGTTTGGCGATGTTTTTGAGGTGGAAGAAGGAAGTTTGACGGAGGTGATTGATGTGGGCCTCATAGTTGAGGTGGGGGTCCATTCTGACACCCAGGTTGGTGATGACGGATGACAGAGGGATATCCTGGCCAGAAAAGGTGATGCATGTGATGGGAGATGACTTGACCTGGTGTGGGGTGCCGATGAGCATGGCTTCTGTTTTGCTGCTGTTGATCTGTAAAAAGTGTTGTTTCATCCACGCCTTGATCTCCTCCAGGCAGATGGTGAGTGTGGATGAAGTTGACTCTGCAGAAGATGGGTCCAGTTTTAAGTAAAGCTGTGTGTCATCAGCATAGCAGTGGAAGGCCAAGCCGTGCCTGCTGATGACACTGCCGAGGGGGAGCATGTACAGGGTGAAGAGGGTGGGGCCGAGTACAGATCCTTGAGGGACACCGCAGGTGATGGGCTGGGTTTGGGATTTAACGCCTCCCAAGGAGATGCACTCGGTTCTTTCTGTGAGGTATGATCTGAACCAGTCCAGGGCGGTATTGCGGAGTCCGATGGTGGAGTGGAGGCGGTGTAGCAGGATGGAGTGGTCGACGGTGTCAAATGCGGCTGTGAGATCCAGGAGGATGAGGAGGGAGGGGGAGCCGCCATCAGCTGCCAATAGAAGGTCATTGGTGACCCTGACCAGTGCTGTTTCAGTACTGTGGGCGGAGCGGAAACCAGACTGGAATTTTTCAGCCAGGTTATTGCCGTTCAGGTGATGTTGTAGTTGAGTGGCAACTACTTTCTCCAGGACCTTGGAGAGGAACGGGAGGTTGGAGATGGGTCTGTAGTTGGCATGAAGTTCTGGGTCTAGGGTGGGTTTTTTGAGAAGTGGGGTGATGATGGCCGTTTTCAGAGCTGGGGGAACGTGGCCGGACTGAAGGGAGAGGTTAATTGCTTCTGTGATCAGGGGGCTTATGGCTTTGATGTGCAGTTTGACCAGGGATGTGGGAAGTGGGTCCAGGGAACAGGTGGAGGGCTTCATGCGGCCGATGGTGTCTTCAACCTCTTGCTGCGTGGTGGGAGAAAAGCAGCATAGATGCTGGGAAGGCCCAGGCTGTGGGCTGGCTGTTGGGGCAGAAGAAGTAGGCGGGGCGGAAAGGGAGGAACGAATATTGTCAACTTTTGCTCTGAAAAACGTTAGGAATTTGTCACACTGTTCAGTTGTGGCTGCTCTGTTTGAGGGGGTTTGTGGTTTTAGGAAGTGGTCTATGGTTGAAAAGAGCTGTTTTGAGTTGCCAGGGTTGTTATTGATGATGTTGGAGTAGAAATCAGTCCGTGTCTTTCTGAGGGCCTCGGAGTATGCCTTTTGATGGTCCCTGTAGGCCAATTTGTGTACCGTTAGTCCAGAAGTAATGTGACGCCGTTCGAGGACACGCCCAGCCGCCTTCATTTTTCGTAGCTCGCTGTTGAACCATGGAGCTGAATGGGAAAATCTGACAGTTCTACTTTGAAGTGGGGCATGGGTGTCAAGGAGACTGCTCAGTGATGAGTTGTAGAATTCCACCGACTCAGTGGTTGATGAATGGGTGGTAGAGGAGAGATGGTTGAGGTCTGCAGTCAGGGCGTCTGGGTTTATGTTTTTTAAGCTTCTGAAGATAATTTGACGTTTGGGTTTAGTGTGGGAGGAGGGAAATGGCAGGATGAAGGAAATGGCCTTGTGATCGGACACTCCCATTTCATATGCGACCAGATTGCTGACCGGAGCAGTGTCAGCGATGACCAAATCAAGTGTGTGGCCCTTCCTGTGTGTGGGGACATGGACATGCTGTGAGAGGTTGAGGGAGTTGATGAGTTGCAGGAATTCAGATGCAAAAGGGCAGGAGGGGTTGTCGACATGGATGTTGGCATCTCCAAGGATTATTATGTTTGAGGATGAGGTGCAGAGTGATGTGAGAAGATCGTGGATTTCAGAAATGAAGACAGAATTTGGTTTCAGTTTGGGTGGCCGGTAGATAAGCAGTATTGTCATTTGGAAAGGTGGTTTAGAATGAACAGCAAGGCATTCAAAAGAGGATGGGGGGGGGTGAGGGGGAGGGGTGATATTTCCAGCTCATTTTTGTGAAAAATGGCAAGGCCACCACCCCGACCAGTACTGCGGGCTTTTTGTATATAGCAATAACCTGGTGGACAGGCTGCATTAAGGCTTGAAAAAACCCCAGGCTGGTGCCAGGTTTCAGTGAGACACATGACATCCAAGCCCTTATCCAGAATATGTTCGTTGATGAGAGGAGCTTTGAGAGTGAGGGATTGAGCATTAAAAAGCTCTATTTTGACAGTTGGTAGAGTGGTATGTCTCTGAATGGGAATGAGTACATGGAAATCCACTCCACGTTTTCCATGCTGCCGCCCGGGCTGTAGTGTTCTTGCGGTGTTTCCAAGGCTACAAGCTCTGAAGGCGGCAGTGTTCTGATGACGTAGAACAGATGCGACGGGGCGCTCAGCTGAGCGGGTGCATGGAAAGTTATGGCCGGGCTGGGAGTAAACAGAGTTATGACGGGAACTTCTGTGGATGTAACGTGGTCTGCGAAGAAGTCCTAGATGTTTGATGACTGAAACACACGTTGGAATTGTGTGGTTGTTCAGCTGTAGGAGGTGTGAGATGGAGTAATGCAGCAGCATCGTTGCAGGGAGTTGGAAGCCCTGGATGTTGTTAGCCGGTAGCACTCGGGGCTAACTGAGGAGGATTGCTGCGGTCCGAGGCAGACGTAGCCCGGCTGCTTTAGCCTCACAGTCACAGAAGCCTACAATGCCAGCTCGACTCTCCGCTTTAGGGTAGGACCCGGATAAATGCTTATTCACCGGGGGCCCGAGGGCTGGCAGCTGGCGGCGGAGGTTTGTTGTGGTTTCCTCGCTCCGGGGCAGAACCCGGCGAGACCGCTTCAGCCTCACAACGATGCTGAAGATCCGACAGCTGGGCCAGGTGGAGAGTTTGGAGGTAATCCGATGCTCCAGGGGGTGAAAAACTGGAGCCAGCCAGATGTCAGAGGTAAGCAAGCCGTCCGGGTTGTAATAACAGCAATTTGGCTTGCTGTTGGCCGTAAAGTTGACGAACAGACAAGAGAAAAACAAGAAAAAAGCTAAGACTAAAAGACTGACTTTAAAACTAACGTTGACACTGGTTTTAAAAGTAGAAAAATAGGTAAAAATAGGTAAAAGCTGCGTAGTTCTGACGGAGAAGCGGCAAACAATCAGTGCCAGCGTCCTCTCACGCCAGCCGCCATCCAAAACTCAATCAATTTTTTTTCCTTCTTCCGAAGAAATGAGGGCCTTTTTCCCCCTAAACGTGCCCCAAAAGTCACCAAATTTTGCACGCAAGCCAGGCCTGGTGATAAATGTGATATTTAATGGTTTGCATTAATGGGCGTGGCCTAACGGCTCAACAGCGCCCCCTAGAAAACTTTGTGCCTCAAGCCCCACAATACAGTTTGACGTACATGCACGAAAATCGGTACACACCTGTATCATGTCACAACTTAAAGAAAAGTCTCTTGGCCCCATGGCCGAAACCGAACAGGAAGTCGGCCATTTTGAATTAATCGTGTAATTTTGGCGCAATTTATGCCATTTCTTCAGCCGCTTCTTTGCCCGAACCGTAACGTGCACCCAGGTGTGTTATACATCAAAATGTGCGTCTCCATCCATTACTTTTCTCAGTCAAAAGCGTTACCATGGCGACGATAAACGCCAAAAGGCGCTCCCCCCCTTCATCTGATTGGTCCATTTGATAGTTCCTACTTTCTGCCATAACTTTTGAATGGTTTGACATAAAGACTCATGGGTGGTGTCTAGGGCTGGGGATCGATTCAAATATCAAGAATCGATTCGATTCCGATTCTTAAGATTCAGAATTGATTATCACGATCCGATTTGATTCGATCCTATATTGATTTGGGTTACTGTTAATAAAACTTTTTTTTTCAGCTGTTGCATGAATTATATGACTGTAGTTCTGCAACATATTAATACTAGTATTATATTGAGATTCAACAGCAAGTATTGCAGCTAATGATGCTGTAAGGACCAATCAGCTCCCAGAATGCTGATGTAACTGCTTTCAGAAACATCGTGGGTCAGAATTACCAAACAGATCCAGGGAGGAAACAGAGACGGAGGAAATCGGTTTTATTTTTTGCCCATTTATGAGAATTTGGTTTTTAACATTTATGCAAATGTAACCCCAAGACAGTATATAAAGCAAAGAAATATAGACAATTTATGCAATTATAACTGAAAACTTTAATGTTTTCATACCTTTAAACATATTTAAAGGCAAAAACATGGCACCAGTTATTCTCGTGTCCAACTAAATATTCCTTGTTTGGGCATAAACAAAAAAATACCAAAAGTTGTAATGTAATGATGGAACAAAAAATCGATCTTTAGACATATGAATCGATTTTTAGGAATTAATATGAGAATCGATTTAAAATCGGAGAATCGATCTTTTCAACACAGGCCTAGTGGTGTCATCGGACTCGGGTTTGAGTACTTGACCTTCATTGGCATGAATTAGCCCCGCCCCTTCCTCTGATTGGTCCATATTTGATAGTTCCTCCTTTCTGCCATAACTTTTGAATGGTTTGATATAGAGAGTCGTGGCTGGTGTCATCCACTAAATGTCCTGAAGAATCTACATCAAGTCATACAAGCTTCCACTGCAGCCTGAACGTGCACAAGGATGGAGGACCGTTCATCTCTGCTTGCAGCTTTAATGTTTGTTTCTTGTGTGAATCTGTTATCTTCACCATTGTTGCTGTAATTATTTCCTAATTTTATGCCTTTTTCTACGGAAGAGTATTAGGACCAGGCAGGAGAAAAATAAAAATAATATCTTACAGGAGGAAGATTTTCTAACCAGAGCAAAGAAGAGGGGATATTTACAAGATGCTGGCCTGGAATTACTTGTTTTTGTGCACCACTACCAGTAAAAGGAAAAAAATAACAAGATCTGAGAGATCAAATCAGATATTGATTAGTCACAGGAACACAGAATTAAAAGAAGTAACATCAGAGTGTTCTGCAGGACTACGACTTGAGCAGGACTGAGGTCTGAACCCGGGATGCAGAGAGCCGGTCTTCATAGACTTAATGCTGAGTTCCTTTCTTTTTATGTAGATTATATCTTTCTTTATCCAATTAAAAGTAGCTTGAATGACTTGTGCATCACCTGCACCTGGTACCAGGGCTGCTCCCTGGGAAGGAGTTGAGGTTTTTTCAGTTCATCATTTCCTTCTGCATCCACTTTATGATGATCATGAAACAACCACATCTTTGCATTTGAAATATGGATGATACTTACATTTATGAAATATTTGTAGATATAGACGTATGAATCTTCTTTTTGGTAACAAATTCTTCTTGCACCTGTCAGGAGGACCATTCATACTTGTCAACATGCTTGTAAAACTAGATGTAAGAACTTTTTGTTGTAGTTAGATTGTAATCCACAGTGATTAAGACCATGGAAACAGAACAACAGATTAACAAATTTGCAGAAAAATATTGTTCAAAGTCAGCAACTGCCCCTACTGGCAGCACAGAGAAGCAACAGGTCAAAGGTGAAAGAGCAGCAGTGTTGTTTCCATCAGCCTGGGGTTGATTTACACTTAATATTTAAAGTGATATAGAACTAAGTGTGATACTGAGTGTCATCTACAGTGTAGGCTACTAAAAGAAACAAAATAATCAAATAGATCATTTATAAACCATTTACTGTAAACATGTTATCTACTTTAGTTTTGGTTTTAAATAAACTGCAACAGCAATGTGCAACAACAATTTGAAGTGGAACAACAACAATTAAGTGCAACAACAAAGTACTACAAAAACTAGAACTATAATTAAAATTAGAATAGAATAGAATAGAGGACTTTATTGATCTCCCAGAGGAGAAATTCAGTCGTGCAGCAGCCAAAAACACACACACGCTCAACGGTTTATACAAAAAAATTGAAAATAGAAATAACCAATAAATAGTTAAATAATAAAAAAGAGCAATATAAAAAGTAGAAGAAAAAAAATTGGTAAACACCAAAAAAACGGATAATATTTACATATTTTTACGGTTATTGCACTTACAAAGAGACAGGTTTATTGCACACGGGTGGCTCAACTTAGATAAACATTACCTCGTCAATATGTTCTCCATATAAGAATAAATTCAAATGTACAAAAACAGACATTATTAATGAGAATAAACAAATAAAATCAAACAAATACTTATTAAATAATGATAAAAATGAACAGAGGTACCAGAAACAATGTAACGAAAATTGTTTAAAAATCATATAATTAGTTCTGAAAACTATGTAAAAATGTGCAAAAGCTTTCCTTAGAAGCTGTTTCCTTGCTTTTCTGGAGGCATTTATGACATCACTACAAGAAATCTGATGGTTAATACTAATAACTGCTTTTTTGTGTCATTGAAGATCTAAAAAAATGATTTTATTTCTTATTTATTTATTTTACTTTTGGGAGCCCCCTAGTGGTCACGGGGCTCTAAGCAGCCGCTTAGTTCGCTTATGCCTTGGGCCGGTGCTGATTGTTGCCATAGTTGTTCTTCCAGAAGTCCTACAGCCTACAGCTCACATTTAACTGTCTCATCCTGCTACTTTTACTGCTCATTTTTCTGCCCAATAACGAGGAATAACGTTTAATGTACTGTACGTGCCTGACCTCTGCTGTGCATGGAGGAAGTTGTGACTGCTAACGTGGAGCCTCCAACATCATTAACGGCATAAATGAGTAATACTAATTAAAGCGCTTGTAACGATGCGGCTGTGTCTGGAGTTAATGATTTCAGGATTTGACATGATGAGGTCGGGGAGATTTCCTTTTCACTCTGATCATGGAACAGATGCCGGGCGGGAACAGTTTTACACAACGACGACGACGACGTCAATTTTGCTAAATTTGTCCTTTTAAATGCAGCAATGGCAATAAATGATTTTGAACTTCCACCAGCTAGGACAAGTTCTGCAGAGACAAAACTTTGGGTGGAATTGTTCTTCTAAAACTATTTATTTCTTGAACTTTGGGTATTTTTTGTTTTCATTTATGAATCATGTGGGCACTAATGTGGTTATTTATATTAATGAAGCAGATGGATTCAACTATTTCATCTGTGATAATGAATTATGTTGTTTAGATACAACAAAAACACTATGTTTTAAATGAGAAGTATTAAGAAAGTAGTTTCAACAGTGCTTAGATTCTTGTTTTTTTTTTCAAAAACACCCCTCATATTCGGTATATGAACAATATATTATGTTCATTCACAGATGTCCTGCAGAAAACAGAGAAAGCAACAAAAAAAAAATCTTCCCATACAATAATTGCAGCTCTAATAGCGTCTGAGAGACGGATGCTGGTAAGTAACCATGCCTCTTTCAATCTGGTCCCCACATTTTCTTCCACCTTTTGCTCTGTTTTTGCAATATGTAACATAAAAATGATGCTGTTTTAATGTTCAGGAACAAGCAACATCCTATCATGGCTAGTTCTTAAAGCATACATATTTGATCGTGGAACAGATGACGGATGGCAACAGTTTTACACGACAACGACGACATGAATTTTGCAAAATTTGTCCTTTTAAATGCAACAATGGCAATAAATGATTCCTGCAAACCACAATTAAGTACTATCAAAGTTTAGTTTAAAGATTTTCACAGAGCTCAGAGTATAAAATATTAATTTTAAGTATCACAATCCAACACTCAGGCAGACTAAACCATGTCTGCACAGCTCTCACTGCATGAATAAAAGAAATCAATCCCACACCGAGTCTTTGGTTACCAAAACCAAAAAAATGAACAGAAAAAAGAAACTCATAAATAGAACTTTTGAGAGCGCAGCAACGTGGGGTCAGGTATGTTTGGGTCCTGCACGTCCTGCTAGTACTTTATACTCATCTTCTCTTTTCAGCCAAATGTATGAAAGAGTATTAGGGCCAGGCAGGAGAAAAAATATTTGAGAGGGGAAGATTTTTTTTTATTGTGCACTTCGAGAAAAAAGTTGAAATGTCGAGAAAAAAGTCAAAATGATTAATGTTGAAATACAATTTCGAGCAAAAAGTCGAAATGTCTAGAACAGGGGTCGGCAACCCAAAATGTTGAAAGAGCCATATTGGACCAAAAACACAAGAAACAAATATGTCTGGAGCCGCAAAAAATGAAAAGTCTTGTATTAGCCTTAGAATGAAGGCAACACATGCTGCATGTTTTCTATATTAGTGGGGGAAGATTTTATTTTATTATGCACTTCGAGAAAAAAGTCTAAATGTCGAGAAAAAAGTCTAAATGTTGAGAAAAAAGTCAAAATTTCAAGAAAAAAGTCTAAATGTTGAGAAAAAAATCGAAATGTTGAGAAAAAAGTAGAAATGTTAAGATTAATGTTGAAGTACAATCTTGAGAAAAAAGTCGAAATGTTGAGAAAAAAGTCGAAATGTTGAGAAAAAAGTAAAAAATTTCGAGAAAAAAGTCGAAATATTGAGAAAAAAGTCGAAATGTCGAGGAAATAGTCAAAATTTCATGAAAAATTCTAAATGTTGAGAAAAACAAAACGAATCAAAATGTCAAGATTAAAAAGGAAAGGAAAAAGGAAGAAAAAAAGAGGAAAAAAAGGGAAAAAAGAAGAAAAAAGAAAAAAAGGAAAAAAAGAAGAAAAAAAGAGAAAAAAAGGAAAAAAGAAGAAAAAAAGAGAAAAAAAGGAAAAAAGAAGAAAGGAAAAAAAAAGGTCAAACATTTTTGAAAAAGCTCCAGGAGCCACTAGGGCAGCGCTAAAGAGCCGCATGCGGCTCTAGAGCCACGGGTTGCCGACCCCTGGTCTGGAATAATGTTCGTAATACAATTTCAAGAATAAAGTCAAAATTTCGCCTTTCTCCTCAACATTTCGACTTTTTTCTCGAAATTGTACTTAAACATTATTATCGACATGTGGAAAGATAGAAGCAAGAGATCCAGGCACTCGAGAAGAGGTAGATTAAAAAGATAAAAAAGCCTTTATTAGAAGACTGCTGCCAACATGTTTCGGCCTATCTGGCCTTCATCAGGGCAAAAGCAATACAGGGAAAGGAACCCGTATATGTGGTGATGAGCACAGGTGAAAACAATCAATCATCAAGGCGAAAACACAGGTGAACCATATAGCAACATTTTAAGGTAGTATGGGGAGTTACACTCATCACAACAAATAATCATAGGAATAAAACATCCATATAGCACACAAAAATAGTGCCACACGTATGAGCAAAAATCTCTCAAACCTGTGTGCAGAAAAATCTGAAAAAGAAAAAAGAATCATTACACAATATGAAACCAAAATCAAAAGGAAAGAACATGACACAAGCCGACAAGGGACGGCATATAATTAAAATAGGCTACAGTAGCCATGACCACAAGGTATAGGCTACATCAGTGTCTCCCAACCTGGGGTCCGGGCCCCCCCTGGGGGGGCGCCAGAGATCTCTGGGGGGGCGCGAAACTTTGTCTGAGGATATGCAGTTGTAAAAATTATATTTGCACATGTTAAAGGAGCATGAGGCTCCTTTTAAGAAATGAGACTCTCTAGCGCCACCCTTCGCCACGACGGCCGTCGGGGGTACTGCAGACAACAGTGAAGCCGGTACGGGAGAACGGGGAGAACGCACATGCAGCGTCATGTGACATCACATCCGCAGGACAGCGCGGTAAATTCGGGACCGAATTGCAGCACATTTTGCAGCACACAGCCTGTTCAAGGCAACGGAGAGATACACTAGAGGAATCATTCTTTTTGGTTTGGAACGCTTCACCTGACATTATTACTAGAAAACTACAAATGTTTTTCATAAATCCTGCCTCAATCCTGCCTCATGCTCCTTTAAATATATAAAAAATCATAATAACACAACTAATGGAATACTGTAATCCAAGTCTGTATAAACCCACTTAGAAATATATTTTGGTCATTTTAAAATACTAACTTATTTAGCAGGATAAAAACTTAAAAACATATTATTATATAATTATTCAACATTTAATCATACTACTACTCCGACAGGTTGTTAAAGGAAAAATGTTAAAAATGTTTGCTCTCATATTAAGAGACACTTTTCAGAAATATTTTTATGTCCTTGCAATTATTTTTTGTATTTTATACAGACACAAAATGTATGATGAGGAAAACAAAGGCATATGTATACAGGGTAAACCAAAGAGAAATGTATCAAAAAAACATAATTAATGTTCATTTTTTCAATTAAAGATTTGTAACGAATCACTTTAATCTTTTGGGGGGGGCCCGGCTGGTCTTAGAAACAAGTAGGGGGGGGCTCCAAGGAAAAAAGGTTGGGAACCACTGGGCTACATGACAAGCAAGTCTATACCGATGACAGGGAAGCCGTAGGCTACAGTGTACAGTCAGATGTAACAATACACATATTGCCCAAAAACGACCTAAACACCATGATTCATAGGAAACATATGAAATCGATATCTTGGTTAAGGCCAGGCTCATTCAGGGCATCTAAACGATGGATCCAGAAAGTCTCTCTCTGGTTGAGCTTTTTCAAACGGTCACCACCTCTAGTCGTCGGGCCAACCTGTTCCAGTCCAATGATGCGTAACAGGGAATCGTTACTATTATGCTCGGCTAAAAAATGTCTGGCAACAGGGTAGTCCTTGTTGCTAGTTCTGATTGCGTATTTGTGTTCCGCCCAGCGGTCACGCAGCCTACGTTTCGTACGTCCTATATAAATTACACCAGGACAAGAACAGGTTAGGCGATAGATAACATGAGTACTACTACAGTTGAAGATTTTTTTTCATTATGCTCTTTGAGAAAAAAGTCGAAATGTCGAGAAAAAAGGCGAAATGTCGAGATTAATGTTGAAATACATTTCGCTTTTTTTCTCGAAATTGTACTTCAACATTGATCTCGACATTTCGACTTTTTTTCTCAAAGTGCAAAAAATCTTACTTCTCTAAAATATTTTTATTTTTCTCCTGCCTGGCCCTAATACTCTTCCGTAGAAAAAGGCATTTAGAAAAAATACTTAGAACTTAACGGTGAAAACATGTAGATATATTGTCAAGTCATTCATAAATAATTACAGGTTGGTGGAGTTATGTTGGACTAAAGTATATAATATGCAAACAACTGCACAGTCTGCGGTATGAGGGGAAATAGCTGGATGGTTGGCTACTTTGGGAAAATTTGTACAAGTGTATAAGTGACCAGTTTATCTTGTATACTGAATCCTATATTCCAGCGCCTCACTGCAGTGTAAATCAGTCCCAGCCGTGCTGATGGTTGTGGCTTATCATGTACTAAGGGCCGCTGCTGCAACAGCCTGCAGTACTGAAGGCAGCCTGCAACGCTTCACGGACTAGATTCAGGTCACGATCTTGCTTCTAATGGCGCTTTTCCACTAGAACCCACTCGGCTCTACTCAACTCAACTCAGCCTGGTTTCTTTTCCATAACAATTCAGCAGCTGGAGCAGAAGTAGGAAGTTGGAGAGAAGCTGCTGTGACGTATTTGATTGTGTATCTAAACGAAGAATACAACAACACTAAAGATGTAGAACCTGGAGGAGATGATAGATGTGCTGCTGGATCTGTGGCTTGTGTTCGATATCAAGTTAAAAAATGAGAGTTAGAGAAGCTTCAAGCGGCATGCTTTTTTTTCTTTTTTTTTTTTAGGGCCTGAGCACTTACAGTGCGAAGGCCCTATTGTATCTGTAGGAATTTTCCTTCTTTCTTCTTTTTCTTTCTTTCTTTCTTTCTTTATTTTTCAGACAAAATGAGGGCCTTTTTTCCCCCTAAACGTGCCCCAAAAGTCACCAAACTTTGCACCAAGCCAGGTCTGGCGAAAAATTTGATATTCATGGTTTGCATTAATGGGCGTGGCCTAATGGCTCAACAGCGCCCCCTAGAAAACTTTGTGCCTCAAGCCCCACAATACAGTTTGACGTACATGCACGAAAATCGGTACACACTTGTATCATGGCACAACTTAAAGAAAAGTCTCTTGGCGCCATGGCACAAACCCAACAGGAAGTCGGCCATTTTGAATTAATCGTGTCATTTTGGTGCAATTTATGCCATTTCTTCGGCTGTTAATACGGCCCGAACCGTAACGTGCACCCAGGTGTGTTATACATCAAAATGTGCGTCTCCATCTTGCGACAACGCGCATTACTTTTCTCAGTCAAAAGCATTACCGTGGCGACGTTAGACGCCAAAAAGCGTGCCCCCCTTTTTAATTCCCTCCTCAGCACCAGGTTTATGAACATCTGCACCTCAGAGTTGGATCATGAAACAGACTTTTGCTGCCATTGCCTGTTGAATAAAATGAACAAGAAGCCGTCAGAGTCTCTTTCTCTGATTTCCTCCTCCTGACTCAGACGTCTGACTCCAACCCCCCGACCAATCGGTGGCCTGTAGAGTGATGATGTCAGATACAGCCGACTCAGCAGCTTAGAACCTCCAGGATAGATACAGAAAAGTATCTACTCTGCACGTTAGACCCTGAAGTGAGAAAAAATAAGTTTTGTGTCCTGAAGATGCCCTGGGTTCCCAAAACACAGCTTTAGTTTTAGTCAGCCACGCACCTGCTGTTTATCATAGCAAATGCCTGTTTTTCTGTGAGAAAGAGCCTGGTTCGCACGGGATTTTGGTCCCATGGGAGCCGAAACTTAGTTTGAGAGCTTGCGGACGGGGGGGGGGCGAATAGGTCTTCCGCCCCCCTCCGCAAGGTGCTGAGGGAAAGGTATAAAAGACAGGGAACCCGGAAGTCTAGCCAGAGTCTGCCGTGGGTTCTTGCAAAACGCCCGGCGCGGGTTTTTTCCTTGGCTTGTTCAAAACCGGACTGCCGGGCTCTCCAGTCACGTGTCGAGGTAAGAAGGCCTTAAAAACCCTTGTACTTGTGTGTGATGATTGCAACTGTGATGATTGCTGCTGTTTTGCGGGGGATAGCTTGTCGCGTCATCCTAGCAAACGAGTGATATTGTGTGTACTGCCGAGTTGTGGGGGGTAATCAGGCACGTTATCCTAGCAAACGGGTAGTTTTGTGGATGTCTTCTATGTAAATGCTTGCTTCTTGCTAATAAATGTATTCATATTTCATAGCAAAGAAGAGGTGTGTGTGTGTGATTCATTTTGGTACAGCCGACCACTCCTAGAACCTAATTGAGATTTCTCCCAAAACAGACCCCTGGTGGGAAAGAACCAAACCGAGGCGAGTCGAGTCGGGTACTATTGGAAAAGCGCCATAAAGGTGACTGGCATCATCCAAGCTTTATATAGGTCTCTAAAACAAAGAGGGTGGGTGCAAGCACTGCTTCAGATGTTTTGTTTTTTGCTTTAAGAATATTACGTTTATAATGTTCATACAACAGGAAAGATGTGAGAAGCAAGTGGCAGAACTCTTCCATCTCAGGCCAGGTGCCAGTGCCTCCTTCTCCTCTCCCCTCTCTGCCCAAGCCTCTCAGATGTCTCTCCTGTGCATCTTTCCTTTTTTCCGAAGCCTCCTGTCAACCACTCCGTCTTTCTGGGCTCTGCAGCCAGCCGAGCTGCCGTTCGTCGCCGGCGTGGCACACGCCCGGCTCTGAGCCGAGGTTTCAAAGAAAGGGAAGAATGACAGAAAAAAGGCTTTTTTTAAGAATTAGAAAGAGGAAGGGGGGGGGGGGGGGGTTGAGATTGTATCCTATAAAGCGAACTGTAGACACACGGGTATAAATAGTTATTCCCCCATTGGCTGCTTGGCACTTTTTGGCAGCTTCTGCTTTGTCTTCCTTCCCTTTTTATTTATCCTCTTATTTCTACAATAATTTCTCCGGGGATTCTTGTGAGCTTTCTGCTCTAGAACCCCAAACAACTGGAAGACCAGACATTAATAATTTGCCCAGGGACTGAATAATGATGCAGTACACACACACACACACACACACACACACACACACACACACACACACACACACACACACACACACACACACACACACACACACACACACACACACACACACACACACACACACACACACACACTCACACATGCGCCAGAAAGATGAATGAAGGCCCAGATGGGTCTCTCATTAGTGAGCGAGAGTTCCTTGTGTCCAAAAGTGAACCATAGTGTGTGTGTGTGTGTGTGTGTGTGTGTGAGAAAAAGGGCCATTGTGATAGATGGGGGATGGAAGAGGATCAATGACTGTTCAAATTGATTTTAAAAACCTTTCTTTCATTGTTATACTGATCAATTATTGTTGCAGCCACATCATTAACCAGCAAGCATGCGGTATTCATCTCTAGATCCCAACGGCTCAGCCAACAGGACACAGCCTGGGCACCGAGGGATTGAGGAGTCGCAGCGATCAATGCGCTCAATGCGCTCAATGCGCCAAACGTGAGTTGATTAGTATCTTACCTGAATGCATTAAGTAACGGGAGCATTATTTGATAGGATGTTACTGGACTATCAAATTATGCTACCCCTGAAATATTGATTTAAAATGGATAATATGGGATGTTGAGAATTTGATCCTTCAAAATACACGACCCATGACATGAATTGCATTACCCTTTGTGAACATTATATGTAACTGAATGGTTTAGGTGTGTGTGTGCATTTACCATTTTTGTTTAAAAATTGTTGCAAAGTTGTTGTTTTTTTGTTTTTTTTTACATTTTGTACAGTGTGAATGAACTTTCATTTTTTCATTTAATTTATTCCGATCATGGAAATATGCAAACAGAAAAAACAAACAAGTAAAATAACAACAACACAATCATCAACTAAAGCATATTCCATAACCAGAAAGGAGCAGGAAGAAGAAAATCGAATAACAGAAGGTCTGCACAATAACAATAACTCGGTTAACATCACAAAGAAAGGAAAACAAAAAAATCAAAGATAGATTGTCTGTCTCCATACGCATATATTATAAATCTTAACTATTTCATTGATACATTGCTATTTTTTTCTCTTTACATTTTTTTTTAAACTGAAATATGTTTATACAGCCCTTTAAATCATCATGTAATGAATTCCATAACTTAATTCCAACAACAGAAACACTCATTTGCTTTAAAGTTGTTCAGGCAAATAGATGTTTAAAATTAGATTTTCTTCGACTATCTTCATTATTTGAACTGAAAGTAAACATGTATTGTAAGTTTTCTGGTAATGCTTTACATTTAGCTGTTACATGATTGTGAGTGTCTGTAACTTAACCAAATCATCAAGTTTCAGTAATCTTGATTCAAAGAATAATCTGTTGGTGTGTTCTCTGTAATGTGTATTGTAAATAACTCTAAGGGCCTGATTTACTAAAGGTTTGCGTGCGTAAAAACGTGTACAAACTTGACAGCACCCGCAAACCAAAGTGCCAGCTGATCTACTAACAGCGTGCAAAGAGGACTGCGCCTCTCAAATGAGCAAAATAGCACACGCTGTTCATTTAGTACTTTTGCCCTGATGAATAATCAATATGGGGCGTACCCGCCAGAAATCCTAAATACTGGGAGGGGAAGATGCAAATATGTCCATTTACCACGCGCAATGAGATTTACCAAGCCTGAAAGTTTTTGCGGGGATTGTGATTGTCTGTATTTACAACACAGTCTCACTCCGGAGGCGTCGGATTCCGACGAACGGTCAAGAGCCATTGGCGCCATCTACTGACGCAAAAGGTACCCTTCTGCGTCTCTTTCAGACGCAAGTAGGCTCCAATTGACTCCAATGTAATCCCGTCTGCGGCTATATCTGACGCTCAGAGCAGCTGATCACCGCGTCCTCATTCCTCTTTTAAAATGCAAATACTTCAATTTAAAAAATGTTATCCCACAGTCTCTGTTCAGTGAGTATCATGCATGGTTTATCAGTTATTAAGAAGCATTTTTCCACTTTGACCAGAGTGAAATGCGGATGGAATTGGGCACCAACAAACGACACGAAATAGTCTTTGCAGACCGAAAAGCGTGACCTTTGACACTTCCGAAGGTCACACAGATCTGAAAATCCGCACAGTGGATGAAAGTCACCTCCTGATACAGAGTCTAGAATTTCAGCCTCGTAGCTCAAAGCATTAGTGAACTGTTCAAAAATAGACACGAAATGCTGCTGACGCCCCCCCCCCCCCTCTGATCATCCTGTTGCTGCTTCCGCCTGCCTGCTGTGTGCTGCTGACGTCCCTGACTCCCCCAGTCTGGCCCTCGGCAGGAGGGTCCCCCCTTATGAGCCTGGTCCTGCTCAAGGTTTCTTCCCTCCTAAAGGGGAGTTTTTCCTTGCCACTGTTTGGCTTAAGGCTTTTCTCCCACTAGGGGAGTTTTTACCTGCCATTGTTTATGTAATAATTGCTCGGGGGTTTATGTTTATGTTTATGTTTATGTTCATGTTCTGGATCTCTGGAAAGCGTCTAGAGACAACATCTGTTGTATTAGACGCTATACAAATAAAATTTAATTTAATTTAATGGAAATAGGCCTCCTAACAATACATAACACACCTCCTGTGGCTACTGAGCATTAATAACATGTCATAATCGAAGGAGAACTAATTAAAACGGATGTCCTTAACATGAACCTATTGTATTATTGAATTATCAAGGACACTTTTGTGTTTTTGTATTTAGAAATATAAAAATAGTTATATATATAAATAATAATAATAATAAATAATAATAATAATAATAATAATAAACGGCGTAGGGTACGCGGCGATGCGCGCCGTACAGTGTGTGTCTCCGCGTACCCTACGCCGTAGGCTCTGCGTTGGTGTAACGGGGGACCATAATTCAGCCTTAACCTGAAGTTACACGTGTCATTTGTTGATGTTTTTCCAGGATTCTGATTGGCTGGCATGATCCGGGTCCCTACCTACTAACAACCAGCCCCGTGATTGGCTGAGACTTACCAAGCGTACAAATCATTACTGGGCTACTCAAGCAATTTGTTTCAGTTATCCATAACTGAAACAAATGGCCGGTAACTACTAGCAGGTTACTAGCCCCCCACTAGCCTACTTATGGGACTAAATAATGCCTCATTCCATGGGCTGATACCAGTCAACGGCCCACGAACGGAGCATCTGTCACGTGTCCAGGATCCCCCTCGTCCCTATGACGTAGAGGGAATTCCCAGAGGGGGTTCCCGAATCTTGAAAGTCCGTGACTTGGTCGCAAAAGGAATAGTCAGAAAAATGTATTTATACAATTCAAGGGCTATTATTGTAATCCCTCTACGTTTTTGTACTTTGGAACAAGTAGGCAGGGTACGTTTTTATGTGAGAGGAGTCGGGAGTGTAGTGTTTGGTTGTCATGGTGATTTGGTGATTACTTGCCCTGCGCGTCAAGTAGTGCCGCAGTGTAAGCGTCCTTGTGGGACGCATCGGGGGTAGCGGAAAGGTGGGGGGAGGATATAAAGCGAGACGACGGCTACTAGTCCCCTATTTAAGTTTTTAAAATATATATACATCTCCCAAAAATGTCAGACAACTAGTAGGCTACAGCCACAGAATATATGGGAATTATAAACGCATGCATGCAATGCATTAAACTAAAAATATATTTTTCAAAAAGGCTGCTGTCGTTTGTTGGTGCCCAATTCCATCCGCATTTCACTCTGGTCAAAGTGGAAAAATGCTTCTTAATAACTGATAAACCATGCATGATACTCACTGAACAGAGATTGTGGGTTAAACATTTTTAAATTGAAGTATTTGCATTTTAAAAGAGGAATGAGGACGCGGTGATCAGCTGCTCTGAGCGTCAGATATAGCCGCAGACGGGATTACATTGGAGTCAATTGGAGCCTACTTGCGTCTGAAAGAGACGCAGAAGGGTACCTTTTGCGTCAGTAGATGGCGCCAATGGCTCTTGACCGTTCGTCGGAATCCGACGCCTCCGGAGTGAGACTGTGTTGGTATTTAATACGTTCGAAAGGAAGGTGCTAATCTCCACATGCAAAAGGAGAAATATTTTATTTGAATGTTAAATCGAGTATTATTCAGCAAAATTCAGCAAAAAGCGTCTAGAGACAACATCTGTTGTATTAGACGCTATATAAATAAAATTGAATTGAATTGAAAAGTTGCCACAGGAGGCACATTAATTTTTTTATTTGTGATAATAAATAAATCACGTGTTTTCATGGAGAAAAAAGTGTTTCTTATTGTGCGCCTGTACTTGTTCTGCAGTTGTCATACCCCGGTGTTGTGCCGTATTCAGCACCCCTGCCGTAAAAAGCACCCCCTCGTCTGACAAAAATGATATTCTCATTCCGTGTCACGTTCTGTTTAGCGTCCAGTTTTGTGTTAATGATTCAAGTTTAAATGCGCTCATGGATTCCACAATAGTCATACTTTCCCACAATCACAGTCACAGATAACAAAAATCGGGTAAATGGTTATTGATGTCATTAATTAATAGCCTGCTTACTGTGTTGTCTTCCATAATATTTGTAAATATATATAATATAAACTCCTAAGTATGTGTTTGTGTGAGTGTGTATATATAAATATATTGAAGTGTCAGTGTGTTGTTTTTTTTCTTGGTCTACTTATCATTGAATATACGAGGGGGTGCTTTTCACGGCAGGGGTGCTGAATACGGCACAACAATTTGCCTCTTCCACTAATATCTCTAACTCCAACTCGTCAAATTTCATTTTGTGCTTGCGACTATATCCTGCTTTCCATCCAGACTCTCCACCTCATTTAAATACTGCAGTTTGCACCTGTTATCAATTGCGCACGCAATCTTAGTTGATCACCCGCAAAACACACAACAACAGCACGCGCAAACTTTTTCAGTGCACACGCAATTTAGTACTCTTTATTTAGGATCTTAGTAAATCGGGCCCTAAGTGCTCTAACTCTAACTCTACTTAAATTTATATATACACAAATCTCATCTCCTGTGCTTAATATGTACATTTCAACATTTAGAGACTCTGATTGCAATTGATTGTTCAAGAAACTAATTCATTGTGAAAGTCTGTGGTTCCCCTGAAATAGCCCTGGCCCCCTCTGGCCCCCCCAAGGTTCAAAGTCCAGCTCCCCCACTGGGCGCTTGTGTCCACGTTTCCTGTCATCTTTTTGTTTTTTGTTTCTTTGTGAATCTCAGAGAGCGCATGCGCCCGCCTGCAGGAAACGCTCTGCTCTACTGCCTTTTTTCCTCTGCCCTTTTTCCATATGAGTGCACTTCTTATTAAAAAATCTTTGAACTTTTCAAAAAGGCGCTGGTGTTGTAATTGTCAAGCTTTTTTTTTCCTTTTTTCTTTTTATTCAGGCAATCAGTCAAACGGTTGGAAATCATCACCCCCGTAACCATGACAGCGGAAGATAAACTTGATATTGCCCTGTGTGTTGATCCCAAACTGTTTGAAATGTCAGCCAGAAATGATCACAACACAGCTGGCCCTGCCTCCTGTCCTCGCGCTCTCCTCCTCCTCCTACTGCTCCTGTACTTGACTCAGACACACATTCACTTAGGCCCCCCCAGGCCCCCCCGGTTGGGTGGTCCGGGGGGGCCTGGGGGGGCCTGGGGGGTGGGGGACGCTGTCTCACATGTCTCTTCAGTTTTTAGAATAGAATAGAATAGAAACTTTATTGATCCCCCAGAGGGGGAATTCACTTGTGCAGCAGCAAACATACACACGCTCAACAAGTTTTACAAAATATACACGAAAGTACAAAAAGGTATAAAAAAGTATATCCTAAAAAAATAACCAATAAATAGCTAAGTAATTAAAAAGGGCAATATAAAAAAAGAGCAATGTACAAAAGAAGTACTAAACCCGAAAAACAAGTAATATATACATGTGCAAAGAGACAAAAATACCAGTGATGCATTTAGAGAGAGAAGGTAAGGAATATATATATATATATATATATATATATATATACATATATATATGTATATTAGAGGTGGGTGCAATTCATCGATGTGTCGATGCATCGCGATGCGTCACGTGACGATTTGGAATCGATTAATTAAAAAAATTACATTTTTTTTTTTTTTTTTTTTTTAGTTATCCTATCCAGATTCCAGACTGAATAAGCTGCTGAATCATTTCATTTTCAAGAATGCACATTTCTTATTGTTCACTTGAAATATGGCAGATATGGCGTCCGTATTAATGGTGCCATCGGTGTAAACCGGAGTCAAGTTCTCTCGTCTGATTTATGTCTGACCTGGCAATAAAGCTTTTCTGATTCTGATTCTGATTCTGATATGTTTACACTAAGTACATATCTTGTTTACTTGAATTAATGAACTCATTAAATCCAGGGCTTGACCGTTTTCAGTGTTTTCCGCCAATAAAGGGCGCTCTCATGCAAGTGCAGCTTTCCCTGGTCAAAGTTAAGTAAGTCAAAGAGCAAATGTTTACAGTCATAAAATAAATTATTTTGTGTCTTTGAAAAATACATGTCAAATGTTCAAAAAACCTTGTTATTTACTTAATGAGTGTTGTTAGAGGAACTGAGTTAATTGATTGGCTATGTATTTACAAATGTAGCCACCGATGAAGACAAAATCAATCTTGTATGGAAAAAAGCATTAAAAATCACAATAATCGAAGAATCGTGGCACCAATAATCGAATCGAATCGACAATCAATATAATCGAAGAATCAAAGCTCCAATAATCGAATCGAATCGTGAGGTACCCTTGTTTGCACACCCCTAATATATATATATATATATATATATATATATATATATATATATATATATATATATATATATATATATATTTTAACAGAGCAAATAAACAGGTGGTGCTTTCAGAAAGCAGGTTATTGCACTTGAATGACTAGAGTTGGTTGTTGTAGAGTGTGATGGCTGTGGGGATGAAGGAGCTGCGGTAGCGGTCCTTCCTGCAGCGGTTGGAGCAGTCTTTGGCTGAAGGAGCTGCTGAGGCTCCCACGGTGTCATGTAGGGGGTGAGACGGGTTGATCATGACGGAGATGATGCTTGACCAGCATCCTCCTCTCACCCACCTCCTCGGCAGAGTCCAGAGCACCACCAAGAACCGAGCCAGCCCTCCTGACCAGTCGGTTCAGTCTCTTCCTCTCTCTCTCCGAGCTCCCGCAGCTCCAGCATCACACTGGACGGTTCATCCGGGCGGCTGTACAGACACTGCAGAATTTGGTTGCTTTCCTCCTTCTCTGAGTTGGCAGGCTGAGGGGAGACCACTTTATATTTGTTAAAGCAAGAGAAAACCTGTTTTTCATAATAGGTCCCCTTTAAAAACATCAACATTCTCTGCGGTCCGTTGTCTGAACCGGGGTCTGGGGCCCTCTGCTGCTGTCCCGGCGTCTCCTTGTCTGGGGGTTCCCCATCTCCAGGCCCGTCTCCTGTCCCCCCCGCTGCCCCTGCAGCTGGGCGCGCCTTTGACTCTGGGGGGGGTGGGGGCGCTTTCGTAGGGGCGGGTGCACCTGCCGGCATTGGCGGTAAGGCTCTGTCTCTCCGGGCAGGCTGGCCTCTTGCCGGGTGGGGGTCGTTGGCCCGGGGGGTGAGAGCCTCCAGGCCGCATGTCCGGCCCGGGCCGGATGGCTGGTGTTCGCCCTGGGTCCCGGTCCATCACCGTGGGTTCCCTGGCTGCCTCTTACCGTGGTCATGGGGGCCCCGCCCGCGGGTCAGCTCTGTCGCCTGAGGGTGGGGCTTGCTGGCGGGGGGTTTGGTGCAGCAGCTAATGGTCACAGTTACATGACGTTTTTTAATTCGGAATTAATTATTCCGAATTAAATAATTCTGAATTAAACTATTTTCCTTCGAGTTTACATGGAAATAGTAATTCTGAATTGAGGTTAACATGGAAAACACGTTTGATCGTCTTTATCCAATTCCTCTACAGGTCTGGGGGTTGGGAAGGTTCTGATTGGATAGGGGGGGGACCGGAAGTTAAACTACCGGAAGAAAAACAAACTTAGCCGCTACAACTTTGAAAAGCTCACCATTTTGATGTTTCCTGTTTCCATCTGTTCTTTTAATTATTTCTATTTATTAAATAAATGGTCTCTGCTCTTGACCAGCGTTTACTGCGTGCTGCCATCTTGAAACTTTGTTTGGAAAACCAGCCCAGCGTGGAATATAAGCGTCATGGAGACAGACGGGCGAGGGAACGAGCAGAAAGAAAGACCGGAATTAATTTAAAGAGGAATGGGTGAATACATGATCTGGAGTTATTCTATTCGGATTTAACATCAGAATAAACCAACCACTTACTTCAGAATTAAGTTTAATTCAGAATGGCCATTTTCATTCAGAATTAGGTGTTTACATGGTAATTTTTACTCATTTTAAATCGGATTTCATTTTAATTCTGAATTAAAGAGGAATTAAACTTCCCATGTAAACGCAGCCAATGTATGAATGTTTGTAAGTCCAGATCGTCTTAGAGACCCTCCAGTCAACAGACTGATGGGTCTCATGTCCCCATCGTGTCTTCTGGTTATCGATATTCACAAAAATGACTGTTTTTTTTTTAAGCAGAAGGAATGAAGCAGTAACAAATCCCACCAATGAATGACGTTAGATACTAAACCCCAGGTTGCTGGTGTCTTATGAAGTTTACCAGCTCAGAGTCTCTACCTCCCATCCGCTATCCTCCTCATCCTCACTTTTCCACCTTTGATGGTGTCTGATTAGTTGCCTTCTTCATCTCCTCTGCACCTCCTGTTTTCCTCTCCTCGCTTCTCCCCTGATTATAAAGAAAATTTCAATTGAAACCCAAATCTGTGATGAATTTATGATGGTTCAGGTCGGCACGCTGCGTTTCAAACAGTGTCGTCATCTTTTAGGTTATTATTTCATGGTTTTCTGTCTCAAGTCCGACAGATATTTTAAGTTCAGTTTAATTTGAATTCTACAAACATTTGAGCGAAACCGATAAAGACCCCTCTTTTCACGAACCCGAGCTCGTGGATTGAGCGGTGCTGTTCTGTCGCCACGGTAACCAGCAGTGACTCCTCCAGTGTCACCTGCACCTCCTCACCTGAGATAAAGCCCTCTCACAGTAACCTGAGCCCCCGCTTGAACGTGGTGGTTCATGATTGGCGCAGCTGTCTGGCGCTGGTGGTCTACGTAGTCGGGTGGAGGGAAGGAGACAAGCACAACGCAGCTGCTTTGATTATTTCAGCCCACGTTTCATCTTATTTAGGCTTAATTGTAATAGATCTACTCTTTATGTGACATCTGCATCCACTCTGAAAAGGTCTGGGGCTGCAGACCTGGAGCTGGACACCAAGGCCACATCAGGGGATGGACTTGGGTCTGGACCCGGGGCAGAAATTGGGGCAGGTCCCGGGGCAACTTGGGGCAGGACTTTGGGCAGGACTTGGAACAGGACCCGGGGCAACTTGGGGCAGGACTCGGGGCAGGACTTGGGGCAGGACCCGGGCCGGTCCCGGGCCTCTACTTGGGGCATGACCCCGGGGCAGGACTTGGAGCAGGACTTGGGGCAGGTCCCGGGCCAGTCCCGGGCCTCTACTTGGGGCAGGACCCGGGGCAGGACTTGGAGCAGGACTTGGGGCAGGACTTGGGTCAGGACTTGAGGCAGGACCCGGGGCAGGACTTGAGGAATGACTTGGGGCAGGATCTTGGGCAGGACCCGGGGCAACTTGGGGCAGGACTTGGGGCAGGACCCAGCACAGGACCCGGGACAGAAATTGGGGCAGGTCCCGGGGCAGGACTTGGGTCGGGACCTGGAGCAGGACCCGGGGCAGGACTTGGGTCAGGACTTGAGGCAGGACTTCGGTCAGGACTTGGGGCAGGACCCGGGGCAGGACCCGGTTAAGAACTTGGGTCAGGACTTGGGGCAGGACTTGGGTCAGGACTTGGGGCATGACCCTGGGGCAGGACTTGGGGCATGACCCTGGGGCAGGACTTGGAGCAGGACCCGGGGCAGGACCCGGGGCAGGACTTGAGGCAGGACCCGGGGCAGGACTTGGGTCAGGACTTGAGGCAGGACCCGGGGCAGGACTTGGAGCAGGACTTGGGGCAGGACCCGGGGCAGGACTTGGAGCAGGACTTGGGGCAGGACTTGGGTCAGGACTTGAGGCAGGACCCGGGGCAGGACTTGAGGAATGACTTGGGGCAGGATCTTGGGCAGGACCCGGGGCAACTTGGGGCAGGACTTGGGGCAGGACCCAGCACAGGACCCGGGACAGAAATTGGGGCAGGTCCCGGGGCAGGACTTGGGTCGGGACCTGGAGCAGGACCCGGGGCAGGACTTGGGTCAGGACTTGAGGCAGGACTTCGGTCAGGACTTGGGGCAGGACCCGGGGCAGGACCCGGTTAAGAACTTGGGTCAGGACTTGGGGCAGGACTTGGGTCAAGACTTGGGGCATGACCCTGGGGCAGGACTTGGGGCATGACCCTGGGGCAGGACTTGGAGCAGGACCCGGGGCAGGACTTGAGGCAGGACCCGGGGCAGGACTTGGGTCAGGACTTGAGGCAGGACCCGGGGCAGGACTTGGAGCAGGACTTGGGGCAGGACCCGGGGCAGGACTTGGGGCAGGACTTGGGGCAGGACTTGGTGCAGGACCCGGGGCAGGACTTGGGGCAGGACTTGGGTCAGGACTTGGGGCAGGACTTGGGGCAGGACTTGGGTCAGGACTTGGGTCAGGACTTGGGGCAGGACTTGGGGCAGGACTTGGGGCAGGACCCAGCACAGGACCCGGGACAGAAATTGGGGCAGGTCCCGGGGCAGGACTTGGGTCGGGACCTGGAGCAGGACCCGGGGCAGGACTTGGGTCAGGACTTGAGGCAGGACTTCGGTCAGGACTTGGGGCAGGACCCGGGGCAGGACCCGGTTAAGAACTTGGGTCAGGACTTGGGGCAGGACTTGGGTCAGGACTTGGGGCATGACCCTGGGGCAGGACTTGGGGCATGACCCTGGGGCAGGACTTGGAGCAGGACCCGGGGCAGGACCCGGGGCAGGACTTGAGGCAGGACCCGGGGCAGGACTTGGGTCAGGACTTGAGGCAGGACCCGGGGCAGGACTTGGAGCAGGACTTGGGGCAGGACCCGGGGCAGGACTTGGAGCAGGACTTGGGGCAGGACTTGGGTCAGGACTTGAGGCAGGACCCGGGGCAGGACTTGAGGAATGACTTGGGGCAGGATCTTGGGCAGGACCCGGGGCAACTTGGGGCAGGACTTGGGGCAGGACCCAGCACAGGACCCGGGACAGAAATTGGGGCAGGTCCCGGGGCAGGACTTGGGTCGGGACCTGGAGCAGGACCCGGGGCAGGACTTGGGTCAGGACTTGAGGCAGGACTTCGGTCAGGACTTGGGGCAGGACCCGGGGCAGGACCCGGTTAAGAACTTGGGTCAGGACTTGGGGCAGGACTTGGGTCAAGACTTGGGGCATGACCCTGGGGCAGGACTTGGGGCATGACCCTGGGGCAGGACTTGGAGCAGGACCCGGGGCAGGACTTGAGGCAGGACCCGGGGCAGGACTTGGGTCAGGACTTGAGGCAGGACCCGGGGCAGGACTTGGAGCAGGACTTGGGGCAGGACCCGGGGCAGGACTTGGGGCAGGACTTGGGGCAGGACTTGGTGCAGGACCCAGGGCAGGACTTGGGGCAGGACTTGGGTCAGGACTTGGGGCAGGACTTGGGGCAGGACTTGGGTCAGGACTTGGGTCAGGACTTGGGGCAGGACTTGGGGCAGAACTTGGGGCAGGACTTGGGGCAGGACCCGGGGCAGGTCCCGGGCCTCGACTTGGGGCAGGACTTGGTGCAGGACCCGGGGCAGGACTTGGGGCAGGACTTGGGTCAAGACTTGGGGCAGGACCCGGGACAGGACCCGGGAAAGGATTTGGGGCAGGACTTGGGTCAGGACTTGGGGCAGGCCTTGGGGAAGGACTGTGGGGCAGGTCCCGGGGCAGGACTTGGTGCAGGACCCGGGGCAGGACTTGGGGCAGGACTTGGGTCAAGACTTGGGGCAGGACCCGGGGCAGGTCCCGGGCCTCGACTTGGGGCAGGACCCAGGGCAGGACTTGGGTCAGGACTTGGGGCAGGACCCGGGGCAGGTCCCGGGGCAGGACTTGGAGCAGGACCCGGGGCAGGACCCGGGGCAGGACCCGGGGCAGGACCCGGGGCGGAACTTGGGGCAGGACCCGGGGCGGGACTTGGGGCAGGACTTGGGGCGTGTCCCGGGGCAGGACTTGGGACAGGACCCGGGGCAGGACTTGGGGCAGGACTTGGGTCAAGCCTTGAGGCAGGACTTGAGGCAGGACTTGAGGCAGGACTTGAGGCAGGACTTGAGGCAGGACTTGAGGCAGGACCCGGGGCAGGACTTGGGTCAGGACTTGAGGCAGGACCCGGGGCAGGACTTGGAGCAGGACTTGGGGCAGGACCCGGGGCAGGACTTGGGGCAGGACTTGGGGCAGGACTTGGTGCAGGACCCGGGGCAGGACTTGGGGCAGGACTTGGGTCAGGACTTGGGGCAGGACTTGGGGCAGGACTTGGGTCAGGACTTGGGGCAGGACTTGGGGCAGGACTTGGGGCAGAACTTGGGGCAGGACTTGGGGCAGGACCCGGGGCAGGTCCCGGGCCTCGACTTGGGGCAGGACTTGGTGCAGGACCCGGGGCAGGACTTGGGGCAGGACTTGGGTCAAGACTTGGGGCAGGACCCGGGACAGGACCCGGGAAAGGATTTGGGGCAGGACTTGGGTCAGGACTTGGGGCAGGCCTTGGGGAAGGACTGTGGGGCAGGTCCCGGGGCAGGACTTGGTGCAGGACCCGGGGCAGGACTTGGGGCAGGACTTGGGTCAAGACTTGGGGCAGGACCCGGGGCAGGTCCCGGGCCTCGACTTGGGGCAGGACCCGGGGCAGGACTTGGGTCAGGACTTGGGGCAGGACCCAGGGCAGGACTTGGGTCAGGACTTGGGGCAGGACCCGGGGCAGGTCCCGGGGCAGGACTTGGAGCAGGACCCGGGGCAGGACCCGGGGCAGGACCCGGGGCGGAACTTGGGGCAGGACCCGGGGCGGGACTTGGGGCAGGACTTGGGGCGTGTCCCGGGGCAGGACTTGGGACAGGACCCGGGGCAGGACTTGGGGCAGGACTTGGGTCAAGCCTTGAGGCAGGACTTGAGGCAGGACTTGAGGCAGGACTTGAGGCAGGACTTGAGGCAGGACCCGGGGCAGGACTTGGGGCAGGACCTTGGGCAGGACTTGGGGCTGGACTTGGGGCTGGACTTGGGTCAGGACTTGGGGCAGGACCTTGGGCAGGACTTGGGGCTGGACCTTGGGTCAGGACTTGGGTCAGGACTTCGGGCAGGACCGGGGGCAGGACCCGGGGCGAGACTTGGGGCAGGACCCGGGGCAGGACCTTGGGCAGGACTTGGGGCGGGTGCCGGGGCAGGACTTGAGGCAGGACTTGGGGCAGGACTTGGGGCAGGACTTGAGGCAGGACTTGAGGCAGGACTTGGGGCAGGACTTGGGGCAGGACTTGAGGCAGGACTTGGGGCAGGACTTGAGGCAGGTCTTGGGGCAGGACCCGGGGCAGGACCCGGGGCAGGACCTTGGGCAGGACTTGGGGCAGGACTTGGGGCAGGACTTGGGGCAGGACTTGAGGCAGGTCTTGGGGCAGGACTTGAGGCAGGACTTGGGGCAGGACTTGAGGCAGGTCTTGGGGCAGGACTTGAGGCAGGACTTGGGGCAGGACCCGGGGCAGGACCCGGGGCAGGACTTGGGTCCCCCACTGTCCTGCCTCCGTCGTCTCCAGCTGTCTCCGGTTTGAAAGGTTTCTTCTCCAGACTGGTTCAGAGTTTTCCACAGATGACGGACACTTCAGACTCGTCCACAGTTTTGTTCCTTCTCTGGTGTTTTGGGTCGTTATCGTGACCTGTGACTGAGACGGCTTCCATTGCAGTCAATAACCCTTTTCTAACTGGAATATTAGCAATAACCCGGTTTTGCACAGCCCTGTAAACACCAATAACCCCTTTAAATAACCGGAATTTGCTCATATTCCTGTTTTTAAAAACCTGAATATGACCCGAATTTTGACTGCATGTAAACGTAGTCACTGACACCAGCACATTTCCCTCCAGAAGTGAACACCCTGATAGTCTTGAGGCTTCGTCGTCCCTACACAAGCGAGCCGCCGCCGCGTCTCAGCAGCTGCAGCCTTCTCGTCTCGTCTAGTCTTTCAATTCTTCATTTTTGCATCTGTGAACAGAGAGATGATGTGACTTGTCAAAAAGCTCCAGTTCCGTCTCATCTGTCCAGAGGACATTCTGGAGGACACTTTGTGACTCATTTATTTTGACAAATTCCAGTCTGTTTTTTTTTTAATTCCAAGTCCTCCACAGTCAAATTCCATCACATTTTCCTCAAACAGTGATGCATTGTGGGACCTCGACCTCGCAGCTCACCTTGAATCTCTCTTGTCCTGGGCTCTTTGGTCTCCATCAATATTATCCATGTCTTTCATTTGTCATTGATGTCCCTCTCGCAGCCACGTCCAGGGAGCTTGACTGCAGTGTTGTGGAGCCTAAACTTTTGATTTCCATTTCCAGCTGTTGTCACAGAGACATCAGCGTTTGGAGATGGTCCTCTAACCGTCACCTTTGACATGCTGCTGTCCTCCGCTGTCCTCAGACACCTTTGCTGTCTCTGGGCCATGTCCAGTGTGGTGAACACCGTGATACCGAACAGGAGAACCTTTAGCCTTTCACACTTTGATGCCTGATGTATGAAATAGTTTACAGAAAAGTTTATTTCCTTTTTTTAATTTTTCAGTGTTGACCGTATATTGAAATAAAAAACAACTCATTCTGTCTTTAACAGTATCTAATGATTATTTTCTGTACAGTATATCCCTATGAATACATTGGGTAGTTTTATTTAATAAAACTTAATAATTGTATCTTTTTAGATCCAGGGCATGTGAGGTCAATTACAGGACACACTTCAGCCGAACTTGTCTCTATGGTGTAATTAGGGCCCGAGCACTTACAGTGCAAAGGCCCTATTGGCCCTATTTTTTTTTTTTTTTTCGTTTTTATTTTTCCGATGAAATGAAGGCCTCTTTTCCCCCTAAACGTGCCTCAAAAGTCACCAAATTTTGCCCCAAGCCAGGCCTGGCAAAAAATTGTATATTTAATGGTTTGCATTAATGGGCGTGGCCTAATGGCTGAACAGCGCCCCCTAGAAAACTTTGTGCCTCAAGCCCCACAATACGGTTTGACGTACATGCACGAAAATCGGTACACACCTGTATCATGTCGCAACTTAAAGAAAAGTCTCTTGGCGCCATGGCCGAAACCGAACAGGAAGTCGGCCATTTTGAATTAGTCGTGTCATTTTGGCGCAATTTATGCCATTCCTTCGGCAGTTAATTCAGCCCGAACCGTAACGTGCACCCAGGTGTGTTATACATCAAAATGTGCGTCTCCATCCTGCGACACCACGCATTACTTTTCTCAGTCAAAAGCGTGGATGTGAACTAACATCAATGATGATCATTGATGTTAGTTCACATTTGTGACGTTTACATGAGACAATCACTTAAACCAAGATAGTAAATTAAAGACATTCTCACATTTTATCACATTTAATCAGCTTGTTTGACATTTTTTTGTCTGTAACAGCAATTATTTGTTTTTCTTCCAGTCTCTCCATCTCCTACCAGATGTGGATCCAGGAAGGGATGGAGATGTGACATTCCACTGTTCTCTGATGAGACAGGTTTTTGGTCCCTGTGAGCAGAACAGCATCATGTGGGTGGATGAGACAGGAAGTGTGCTGCTCGGTGAAGGGGATGGGTTTGTGTCTGGAGGACAGAACAACTGTGTTTCTGATCTGATGGTGAAACATCAGAGAGGCTCCAAGAGAAGATTCACCTGCCAGGTTGTTGAAGGAGACAGAGTGAAGATAGATGCTGAATACACGCTGGACTTTACAGGTAAGACACGCTGAAATCATGAAGACAAGGAAATAAAGGAGAGAAGTACAAAACATCATCTAAACTGTTTATTATCACAATAAAGCTCATCCATGCATCCATCCATTCATTCAGAGGATTGTTCATATTTCCTTTGCAATCATTTAGTTGAATCCTTTGATTCCAGATTCCTCTCAGATCAGCAGTCGGGGGTGATGCTGGTTCTGGCTGCTGTTGTCCTTATTTTCATCATATGCAGGAGGAAAACCAAAGAAACAGAAAATAAGCAGAATGAATCAAGTATGAAAGTCATCAGAAAACAGCACATGTGCAGAACTGAACCAGCTTCTATCTGAAGTCTCAGATTCCACTTGTGGAAACTCCAGGAACCTCCAATAACTGCAGAGGTCAAATCCTCTGTTGAGATGAAACACAACTCTGAGGTTTTGATCGTCCAGTACGGAAGAGAATCAGGGCCATGCAGGAGAAACAATATTTGAGAGGGGAAGATTTTTTTTTATTGTGCACTTTTTGAGAAAAAAGTCCAAATGTCGAGATTAATGTTGAAATACAATTTCAAGATTAAAGTGTAAATGTCTCTTCTGGCCCATCAAATCCAGTTATGAGACTGACAGCTCTGCAGCAGCAGCCGTAACTGACTAACTAACTAACTAACTAACTAACTAACTAACTATCTGACTAACTAACTAACTAACTAACTAACTAACTAACTAACTAACTTACATCCTTGGAGTGTCTATAGGCCTACGAGGAATTTTGGAATTTTGTTATAGTCTCAGAAGGTTGACTTTATTCTCCAAATTTTGACTTTTTGCTCAACATTTCAACATTATTCTCGACATTTTGACCTTTTTCTCAACATTCTGACTTTTTTCTCAAAATTGTACATCAACATTAATCTCAACATTTCAACTTTTTTCTTGATATTTCCACTTTTTTCTCAAAGTGCATAATGAAAAAAAGAATCTTCCTCCTCTAAAATATTTAAATTTTTCTCCTGCTTGGCCCTAATACTCTTCTGTACTCCAGAGATTTGTTCCTGGTGTCTTTATATGTGAAGAAAACTACATTTATTCTTCTTTGAAGAATAAGACATTTAAAAAAATGCTCAAGTTGAATCTGAATGTTCACATAAAATCTTGCTGGAGTGTTTTGGATCAGCTGGATATTTCTTTGTTGAGACGTCCTGATAATACCTTTAATGCAGAGCAGAAGTTTATTAGTAGAACCATTATTTACTGAATGAACCTGATGGACATGTAATGATGTTGTTGACTAACTCTTGAAATGTGACCTTTGTTTCAGATGTTCAGCAGCTGATGCTCCACAATGTGAGTATCAGAGCGCCGTTTCTTCCCTTGTGGTCAAACATGGAACTGCAGCAACGTTGATGTTCAGAGGTCGATTCCTCTCTGGAACAGTGAAATCAAGTTGTGCTTTAAAACAAATGTTGGTGTAACAGAGTTTAAGAGAAAATTCTGCATTTGTGTTTGTCTCCAGAATGATCCAGAGACCAATGTTAGCTATGCTGCTGTTGGTGGTTTCAATCCAAATACTTCCACTCACATGTGCTTTTGCTTCTTCATAATGTTTCCATCTTAAATGTGGGAGGACTATTGTAGGATTACGGAGAGTAATGCAGAGTTTAGCTGAGAATCTGTGAGCAGATCCTTTTACCTCCAGGTGAAGACAGATAGATGGAGAACAGCAAGTCCTTCTATTCTAACGGGTCACTGCACAGTACAAAGAATCAGAGTCTTCAAAAACCTGTGGGTGACGTCACCGAGAGCCTGTCCAGTTCTTATAACATTTATGATCTGATCTCCTTCTCGTCTCTTGTGGCTGAAAACAACTTACATTCATCGTGACGGCGAATGAAACTTGTGGTTTCAAACAGCAACACAGATCTTAAAGACACTTCCTGAGTATTTCTTGTCTTTTTTTCCTCCAGGGTGAGTCAGAGAACAACGTGACCTACGCCTCTATTGATCACTCTGGAAAGACTTTTGCTAAGAAAAATGTAAGTAAATATAGAAGAACAGGGGCCTCATGTACAAAGGGTGCATACGCACAAAAACATGGCGTACGCCCTTTTCCACGCAAACGTTCAGATGAATCAAGAGTGAAATGACCGTGGAAATGTGCGGTGCTCGACGCCAACTTCATGGCTGGCGTACGCACGTTTCCACAGCTATTGGTCCTTTGGCGACACTCAGTGGTGATGCTGGGAAACTGTTAATAATGTGAAAACAATCAGCCCTCAGACTGATGTGCACATCAGAGACACACTGATGAACAATTAACACATTCAACTGTCTGCAATTACACGAGTGGATATAAAAGCATGCGCAAAGTGGTGCAGAAATACCGTTAACAACAATGGCAGCTTTGGCAGTGTTAGAAGATATCACAAATGGCGCAGTAAGAAGAGAAAGAATATTTAGCCGGTTTTCCTAATGTAATCGGAGCTATCGACTGCACACACATTGCTATAAAAGCAGCATCACTGGATGAATATGTGTACGTTAACAGGAAGCATTTTCATTCCGTTAATGTACAGATTATATGATTAATTTATGTTATTTGTGAAGTTATTTCTTGGAAAAAGGGGCAGGTCAGATAAGATTCTTCTTCTTTCTGCTTAATTTTCATTCACGAGTTAAGAACATTTGTATTTGTATTTAATTATTTTATTTTTTTGAATGAAATAAAGAATATTAAAAAAAATAAAAAAATATGTCACAGGTGTCAAACTGAATCCCAGAAGGACCGGTGTCCTGCATGTTTTAGATGTTTCACTGCTTTAACACACCTGATTCTAATCAATGATCATCACCAGCTTGTCATCAAAGTCTGGATAGTTCTGTTGATGACACAGTCACTTGTATCATGGTGCAATTAAACAGGGAAACCGGCCCTCGAGGGCCTATTTAAATACATTTGCATATTTAAATGGGGGCGTGGACAGGGAGGAGTCTGGTACTCCTACATGTGCGCTCAATTCCACGTTGATTGGGATGTACAAAGGAAATGTGCTTGGATTCATGCCTACGCACAGTTTCATGCATCTGGATTTTTTTGTGCGTAGGACGTTTTCTGGATTTAAGCGTACGCCATGTTTCAGTAGGAAATCCACGCAAGTCTTTGTACATGAGGCCCCAGGTGATTACACGGGCTGATGAGCAGGATTTCTGATGAATCGTGACGTTTCTGGTTTGTTCATTTCAGGTCAAGGAGGAAGAAGATGTGGTGACTTATTCTGCTGTGAGGATGAAAACCAACCAACAGTGACCCCAGCAGTCTCTGCAGCCGCGTCTCCAAACCCAAATAGAGGATAAAAGACCTGGGGCCTGTACTACGAAGCAAGTTCAACATACCCAGGATATCTTTTCCTTATCCAGATTCACTAAGCGGGACAATTGCAATCACGCTAAGCGGTCACACGACGGTGGTTATCAACTCGGTAGATCAACCCAGGTTTCTCCAATCTGGATATGAGCGCGTGCACATAAAAGGGGCGGTGTTTTCAGCGCATGACCAATCGCAAGCATGGAGAAGTCCGCTGTCAGAGCCGCTTATTTCAGTAGCGAAGAGCAAACAATAATTTTACGGAAATATGATGAGTATAGGCATATAATACAGGCAAAAAGCAACACAGTTGCAGCTGCAAAATGCAGGAAAGACAGCTGGCAAAAGATCGCTGACTGTATAAATGTGTAAATTCATAGGGATATAAACATATATTTGAATATTCTGGGAATCTTAATCTTAAACTGTAAACCATGATCAGCAATATTAAAATAATAAAAGGCTTGCAATATTTCAGTTGATTTGTAATGAATCCAGAATGTATGACATTTTTTTTGTTTTTGTGTTTGCATTACAGAAAATCACAATATTCTAATTTTCTGAGACAGTCCTGTATATATTGGTTCTATAACTATTGTTGTTGACCGATAACTTGTGCTGATGCTGTACCAAAGAATTGGGTTTATTTATTTATTTTATTTAATTTTTTATTTTTTCAGGAGGGGGGTATTTAGTATTTTAAAGTGACTTCTCAGAATGTTCGAGGGACGAAAGTGAAAATCCCTTTTTTGCTATCCCCTTACAAATGCATCTTCTTTTTCATTTCTTCTTGATTTATTTATTTAATTGGTATTAGTTTTGGATTGACTGTACATCGGATTTTGGGTGATGATTTGTTTTATTTATTCATTGATTGATTTATTTTTTATTTTCTCCTCCACCTCTTTTTTCTTTTTTTCCTTTTTTCCTTTTTTTTTGATTTTTTTGGATCGTTCATACAGGGAAAGCAAAGGGGTTTTGGTGGTCCCTGAATACGCGTTCTGTTCGGAGGGATCCTCTCACGATCCGCGCACCAAGCTCCACTGGATTCTCTTCGAAAGGGCATGCCATTTTCCAAGAGAGCTGATTGGTCAGTGGGCGGTGCTTTTATACCCGGCGATCTGTATCTCGAACATAACCTGCTCCGGAGCAGGTTAGCTGTTCAGCATAAGTTACCATGGCGATGTGCCCCGGTAAGAAGTGAACCACCGTCGTAGTCCTGAAAACCCAGGGTTAAACCTGAAGTTACCTCGCTAACCCCAAATCCCGCTTCGTAGTACAGGCCCCTGGAGGACGTCCGGTTGTCCAGCTGCTGACAGGAAGTGGACAGTTGGACTCATGTTCAGTCGCATTAGATGTAGTTGTTCAGCAGGAACACTTGTTGATCACTTTTCTTCTTTCTCTGCTCTACCCTTCATTTGGACTCTGATGGTGGAATCTGGTCTTTTATATCTGGAACTGTTAATTGCATTTTAGGTTGAGTTTTTTTAATAAGTCTTCATTTTGTCTCACTGTCTCATCAACAGTTATGTCTGTTTTACAAGCTTCATTTATTCAGTATCAATAAACTGGACTAAACAAGTGTCTCACTCTAATATTTATTTGGACTTCCTTTAGTTGTCATGTGACCGTGTCCTTGTTTCAGTCAGATCATCAAGTATCTAAACATTCATTTCCATCCAGAGCTGCATTTCTATTTCCACCAAATGTTGTGTTGATGATGGGGGAGTGGGACTGATGTGCAAAGTCTTCTTCAGCCCGTCCTGAACATCCTCACTGGGTGAAGGTCTGGATTTAGATTTGATCAAAGCAGCAGCGCGAGTGCTGACAGGAACCAGTAAGAGACCATCTCTCTTGTGTTGGCCTCCCTTCATGGGTTCTACAGAACATCTACAATCAAAGCCAAAACTGTTATTTGTGTATAAAGTCCTAAACCAGGAGTGTCCAAACCTGGTCCTTGAGAGCTACTGTCCTGCATGTGGACACCGAGGACAGGGCTGGTGTCAGTGCTGGTTCAGTTATTAGAAAGTTATTCATAATTGTCTTACGATAGTTATTAATAACTAATAAAGACGATGACTTATCAAAATTAATCAATTAAAATGGGGCACCACCTGACTTATCAGGAAATAATAACTAAACAGCTAAATGGGTCTGAAAGTAGCTGTTATTCCCTACGTGGCAGCCTGTTGCCCGGGGGGGCGTTACAGAATAACAGTGAAGGAAGGAGTCTGAGCACAGACCTTTGCAACCAGCAGCTGTGACAAATATGGATAAAAGAAACACAAACAACTTCTCTCATTCAAACTAATCACAATTTATTTAATAAAACTAAACTACACATAAACAACAACAAACTGAACACAAACACAAACTTCTTCAAACTAAATTAATGGAACTAAATTGGTGCATTGGTGCACAACTGAACTTTCAAAATAAATTATATAAGCAATGATCACAAATTTACACTTTTTATCAAGTGTGAATACGTTGGTGTCTCGTGAGACGACCAGATGTGGCAAAACCTGATCCACACTCTTCACATCTGTAAGGCTTGTCTCCAGTGTGAATGAGCTGGTGACTCGTTAGAGAACTTTGGTGGGTAAAAGCCGCTCCACACTGCTCACATCTGTAAGGTTTGTCTCCAGTGTGAATACGTTGGTGACTCGCCAAAGTACCTTTCTGGGCAAAAGCCGCTCCACACACATCACAGCTGTAAGGCTTTTCTCCAGTGTGAATACGTTGGTGATTTGTTAGAGCACTTTGGTGGGCAAAAGCCGCTCCACACTGCTCACATCTGTAAGGCTTGTCTCCAGTGTGAATGAGCTGGTGTCGATTTAGGGAACCTTGTTGGGCAAAAGCCGCTCCACACTCATCACAGCTGTAAGGCTTTTCTCCAGAGTGAATACGTTGGTGACTAGTTAGAGAACTTTGGTGGGCAAAAGCCGCTCCACACTGCTCACAGCTGTAAGGCTTTTCTCCAGTGTGATTACGTTGGTGACTCGCCAAAGTACCTTTCCGGGCAAAAGCCGCTCCACACTCATCACAGCTGTGAGGCTTTTCCCCAGAGTGAATAAGCTGGTGTCGCTTTAGGTTATCTTGTTGGGCAAAAGCCGCTCCACACTCATCACAGCTGTGAGGCTTTTCCCCAGAGTGAATGAGCTGGTGTCGCTTTAGGTTATCTTTGTGGGCAAAAGCCGCTCCACACTGATCACATCCGTACGGTTTATCACCAGAGTGAGTTTTCTTATGCCTCTTCAGGTTTGATGAAGCGGTGAAGACTTTCTTGCAATCATGACAGCAGTGTCTTTTGGGTCTTCCTTTATGATTCTGTAACAGAGGATGACTTACATTATCTTGGATGAATTATCAAAAGCCTTTTCAGTTTCAATCAAGTGCTCTCAGGTTTTTTCCTGGGAGACAATTAAGTTTATCTTCTGAGGACTAATGTTAAACATATTTTGTTACAACTAGTTCTTAACAGTACGACACGTTCAGATGAGACTTCTTATACATCTACGTAATAAGTGTAAAATTTGAGAGCTGCTGAAACACACACTCAAAACCCATTCATGAACTATTTATATTAAACATAATATTGAACATGAACTATTGTGTTTAATATATATATATATATATATATAATGTATGTATGTATATATATATATATATATATATATATATATATATATATATATATACACACACACACACACACATATACACATAAAGTTGTGTGAAAAAGTGTTTGACCCTTCCTGATTCATTATTTTTTCGCATGTTTGTCACACTTAAATGTTTCAGGTTCTCAAACAAATTTAAATATTAGACAAGGATAACGCAAGTAAACACAAAATGCAGTTTTTAAATGGAGGTTTTTATTATTAAGGGAAAAAAATCCATACCTACATAGCCCTGTGAGAAAAAGTGATTGCCCTTTTAAAACATAAATTAACTGTGGTTTATCACATCTGTGGAAAGCTGATTTCAATTTCTCCAGCCACAACTTTTCTCAATCAAGACATAACTTAAAGGGGACCTATTATGAAAAACAGGTTTTTTCTTGCTTTAACATATATAAAGTGGTCTCCCCTCAGCCTGCCAACTCAGAGAAGGAGGAAAGCAACCAAATTCTGCAGTGTCTGTACAGCCGCCCGGATGAGCCGTCCAGTGTGATGTGGATCTACGAGCCGTTCAGAGTTTGGCCTCCGATGCGTGAAACCACGTCCACAACTAAACACCGTGTCTTAACTGCATGCGAGCGTCCGACTATCGTAGCACTGCGTGACATCGGACGCTCTCTGTCCATCTCCCTCCAGCAGCTGCCACTTTATTGAGGTTTTTGTAGTGAAATAAGGAGGAATCATAGAGATAACTTCTCATTTCAACTAACTGGATCAGCCGTTCCTCATCCGTGACTGTTTCCTACGGCGCTTTCAACCGGCTTTCAACGTGAGCGGCAGGAAGAGAATAGAAGCAGGGCCTCCGACTAATGTTCAGCTCAAAACAGCGCGTCATGCTGCGCAGCGCTCGCGGCCAGTTAGGACAGTCCAATAGAAAATAAAGCAATGGAATTGATTGAATTGGTAGCTAATGTGAGCTACCCTCACAAAAACATGCAGCAGCCCTGGGCTCTACTGCCCCCTCTGGCCAACCGGGGGGCAGATGGGGTGGGGAAGATCTGGCCGGAATAACGTGATCCTTCCACGCGCTACGTCCGGCAGAGAAACCCCCCCCTGTCTGGTGAAAAGAAGCTGCTCACTCCTCAGGTTAAGGAGGAGACCTGAGCTCAGTGCAGGAACTCCCGGGGTTGGTAGAGGAAGCAATGCCCAGGACTGTAGCTTAGGTAGAGCACTGGGTGATGAAAATGGGAAAAAATCGGGGATAAAAAGAATTATTAAAAAAAAAAAAAAAAGTTCAGTCTTAAGAAGAAAAAAGAAAATAAGTCATATTCTCCAAAAAAGTTCTTAAGTATTTTCTCAACTTTTCAACAAGTTTCTTCTTAGGAAAAAACTTGGTAAAAAAATTGTATTCTTGAAATAAAAGTTCTCAAATTTGTTTTTGACTTTTTTCTTAACTTTAAGAGAACCTTGACCTGTCTTAAAATTTCTTCTATGAAAAGGTAAGACTCTAATATCACCTTTTTCAACACATTAATCTCATCCACCATAACCTCAAGCTCCTGCCTTGAAAAGTTCCTGCATCTCTTTTTCTCCTTCTCCATGTTTAGTGAGTGACTGACAGTTAAGACCCAAACTATCTGTATAAATGTTGTTTGTTGGCGCGTGCAATGCAATGACATATTTTAAGAAGTTCTTAAGTAGGAAAAATAAGAAATTCGTAAGAAATGACAGTTCTTAAGACGGTTCTTAAGAAAATATTGAGGAATTTCACTTAAGAACTTTCTTATGAACTTCTTAATTTTAGATCTTAAGACATTTCTTAAGATCGTTCTTAAGAACATATTGGTGAATCTGGCCCCTGGTTCCACAACCAGCAGAATACTTTGTATGACACCGTTGACGCTGTCCTATTACGACAATCTTTCACAGTAAAATTAAAAAACGAAGAGCAAAATTACAGTCACAGAAAAACAGCCAAACAAGCATAATTACCCGTCTTGGCTTGTCCTCCTTATCAGGAACTTGCCGTGAGGCCTTGGCTGGCTCCATGGTCCGTTTATTTTTTGGAAAACGACCTGCGATAAAGAAAAACATCCATTCAAGACAAAGCGTAAACACACGGCCATGGGACTTCAAAATAAAATAGGACGTAAATACAAAAACCAGGACAAAACCCGTAGACATGGATGGGACATGGACGTCAACAGGTTTAAAAACATTCAACGTAAGAGTTTAGTGGAGATTTTAGTTAAGGATCTGCGCTGTCATTGTTATAGTCATTTAAAACGGCAGAATTAGGATGTTATTTCAACCGTTTTAACACTAAACTTTATACTAAGTAATATTTTCAATGACTGATGTGTGTACACATGTACATATTCTGGATAGGACTAACGTGGAACCGGCTCATCCCTCAGTAGTTTGTGTCCAGTTTGTTCGGGACTCCCCTACTGGATGGCTGGTTGTCTTAACTGGGCTGAACAATGCACAAAGGTGATAGTTACTGCAAACATTCATGTAAAGGATATTAATATCATTCAAAAGTAGACAGCGGTTATATTTTCACCTCATTTTAGATTAGTTCTTGACAGTTTGTGACCAGTTATTTTGTATGTTGTTCAGGAATCAGAGATAAGCGGGTGCTAGATTGTCTTTTTTTTTTTTTGTTCTTTTATTTGCAATAAAAAAAACATTATTGTACTCAAATGTCTCCTGGGTTCCTACCCTCTGAAAGATGTTCGAGATATTCGAGAAAATTTAGACCCCGTCCACACGTAGCCGGGTATTTTTAAAAACGAATATTTCCCCCCTCCGTTTATAAAAAAATTTGCATCCACATTACATCGTTTTAAAAAAAAAACCCTTCCACACATAACCGAAGATCTGCGTTTTCGACCACATTCATAAGCATTTCAACCCTGTAGATAATCTGCGGCTCCCGGGGAAGCTGCGCCTCCGCGGCTCCCCGGGCTCCGCGGGGGCTCCGCGGGCCCTACGCCGTAGGGTGCGCGTCGCCGCGTACCCTACGGTGTAGGCTCTGTGTCGGTGTAACGCAGTAAGTGGTGGTCAAGAGCAGAGACCATTTATTTAATAAATAGCTTGGAGAATGCTGGATCATCTGTAGTTCTGTAGTAAACAAAAGTCGCACGTCAGAGCAGATTTGTTGTTGTTTTGGCGCATAATGTGACGTTCGAAAACGCAAAACTCCGGTTGTGTGTGTCTACACGCATCTACATAAACGGAGTTTTCAAAAATCTTCACTTTGCCCAGAGTTTTTTTAAACCTTCGTTTATTTGCGTTTTCGTCTGGATGACAGGTCCAAACGTAGGAAAATATCTCTGGTTTAGCAGATATCCACAGATATCCGGCTACGTGTGGACGGGGTCACATTTTTGTTTAGTTTGACAGCCTTATAGAAAATGAAGTACAGGACTGTCTCAGAAAATTAGAATATTGTGATAAAGTTCTTTATTTTCTGTAATGCAATTAAAAAAACTAAAATGTCATACATTCTGGATTCATTACAAATCAACTAAAATATTGCAGCCTTTTATTATTTTAATATTGCTGATTATGGTTTACAGTTTAAGATTAAGATTCCCAGAATATTCTAATTTTTTGAGATAGGATATTTGAGTTTTCTTAAGCTGTAAGCCATGATCATAATATTAAAATAATAAAAGCCTTGTAATATTTCAGTTAATTTGTAATGAATCCAGAATGTATGACATTTTTACATTACAGAAAATAAATAACTTTATCACAATATTCTAATTTTCTGGGACAGTCCTGTATATTACAAATATGATTTTTCAGCACAAAAAAACTCTTTTAGGAGAAAGATTCTTTGTGTTCCTCTAAGCTGTTTCTTATGTTTTCTTTTTGTCATCATTTAAAGAACACTCCTTAACACCTTTCCCCGATCTTAATGTCATTTTACTGTTTTCTTTCAGTACCGTTATTGTTTTTTTTTTTTATCTTTTTTTTATTGAATTTTTGGCACAACAAACATTAACAGTGGACATTTTCATATGATTTATAATGCCTAGAAAAAAAGAACAGAAAAAGAAAAAAAAAAAACACACACAAGAAAAAAAAAAAAGAAAAAACAACACAACAATACGCCTTGATTGAGTAACCTACAGTACGACCAGATAAAATAACGGAATCCTCCTAACCAGACTATTCGCCATTTAGATGTATATCACGAGATTTATTAGACTGTCTAATCCTCACATCCATCTGGCAGAGTGAAAGCAAGTAAAACATATACATATGTAAATAAAAAATTAAATACTAAAAAAAAATAAAATAAAATAAACAAAAATATCCGCACACAGCTAGGAGAAATAACAGTACTATGGAACTGCAGGGAAATCAAGCTTCTTAACATATGAGAAAAAGGGGCCCCATGTAGCATAGAATTTGTCTGTACACCCATTCAATGTACATCTTATTTTTTCCAATTTTACACAGTGTAGAATAGATCTGATCCAGGAGATGTGAGGTATACTGTCTGTCACAATCTAAATCCTGGCTGGATATTAGTTTGTTACTCGGTACTATCTAAAGTTACCGCTTTTACGCTAGGGATGCAAATTATCGATTATTTCATTAATTCATAGTTGATAACCTTATCGATCGATCATCGATTAGTTGATAAGCGGCGTTTTTCCCCCATCTGAGATACAAACATAATTTTTTTTGCTTATATAAAATACAAAGGACATTTTAATGTATTCCTTAATCAAATATTTATTTGATACAAAAGTAACAAAAAGACATTTTTGTACCACAAGGAATATAATATAAAGTGCACTTCAAGGCTATTAGTAGTAGCAGCAGCCATAATAGTGTCATTTGTGTCAAGCAAATTTTAAGTTCTAGTTACGTTTTAAGTTAGAGTTTTGGCAGTGTTCAAAATAAAATTATGAGACCTGCTGTATTGGAGCACATTTTCTTTTAGTTAAAACTGTAGCGGGAACAGATGTTTAGAGAAACCTATGTATGTACCGGGTGAAGGCTGATTTATGGTTCCGCGTTACAATAACGCAGAACCGCCGCCGTAGGGTACGGCGGCGGCGGCTCTGCGTCGATTTAATGCGGAACCATAATTCAGGCTTTAGGGGAACATATCGGAGAACAACCAGAAGAATATAGAGTGGATTAAAAATAAAAGTTAAGCACTGAGCTACATGTGTCTCCCGTCTGGGCCATTGCAAACTCATTGCCTGAGCATGATATTACTAAAACCAAACATATCCGCCGTCTCTTTCTTACTTTATGTGCAGCGAGTTGTGTCGCATTAAATGTGGTCCGGGCGTAATACCAGCTGGTGAAATTAAACGAAAAAAAATAAATAAATAAATAGATTAATTGTAATCGTTAATTTTAATCGGGTAATTTCATAACAGCAATTAATCGAAAATCGATTAATTTTTAACATCCCTATTTTACGCGCAGCAGTCATTTCTTTGAACAGCGGTTCATTACACAGCGTGAATTCACTCAGCTCAGAATCAAACCTCTGCATGCCCTTCTTTTAACTCTGTGACTCTGTGAACACAAGACGGCTGTCAGTTTGTTAGAGCAGCTCCTGCACTGAAATGTTTATTACACATGATGTGTTATTTCAGTTTAAATTCAAATAATCGGTTTGAAGCTTTAGACGCGTAGGATCAATGAATAATGATCTCTATCACTCATGACGTCATTGATCGCACTGATGGAACATAATTATTATAATATTGTAGATTATATTGTAGCGACCCTCTCTGCCTGTCACCGGAATGCACGGGATGTCATGAATGGAGCTCAACACAGTGAAATAATATAACACTTATATAACCGCATTTTTGATACGTCTTCACAATATCTTCCAACAGATAAAGAACAGAACAAAATGTTCTTAACTGACGTTTCAACAGTACGTGACTCAGCAAATACGCGGTAACATTTAGGTTTAAACAGATATAGAATGAACAATTACAACCAATAGAAAACACAAGAGTTTGTCTATTTGAACAGATAAACTTATTCAGACACTCTTTAGACACTTTTCCCTGATCTTTATGTCATTTTTACTCTTTTATTTCAGTATCCGTTACTCACCGTTGTTTCTTTCTCCGCAGCAGCTTCAGAAAGGCAGCCTGCTGCACGGCGCATGCGCCACCTAGTGGCTGCTGCCATGAAGCGTTTTTTTTCCAAACTATGGGGGTATTATTGTTACAATATTATTTGTGTGTGCGTATCTCAATCTGTGTGTGCGTAAAAAGATTTGTGTGTCTGTATTCAGATTTGTGTGTGCGTAAAAAGATTTGTGTGTCTGTATTAAGATCTGTGTGTGCGTAAAAAGATTTCTGTGTCTGTATTCATATTCATGTGTGCGCAAAAAATCAGCCGACAGCTCTCGATTGGCTGTCTTTGTACACGTGGATTTTGACACACTTCTGCCGCGGCAAATCTGTAAAAAGATCCGTGTGTAAAACGATTTGTGCGTAGCTTTTCCTTTGCTCTGAGCTCTGACTCACAGGCTCACGCCAGGCTACAGTAGCAATACAGCCTTCACACCACTAGTCGGCGCGTAGCTCTCAGTCGGATATTTAGTAATTGGGTTGCATATGGAGTAAGATATTATTTATTTTTAATACCAAAGAGCGAAATTACCGGAGTCAAATTCCTTGTTGGACAATGTTCGAACCTGGCCAATAAAGCTGATTCGGATTCTGATAACTTCCAAAAAGATGTGTCCATGTTATAACTATTCGTAATGATAAACATTTGTATGTAAATAAAAAAGTTGTACCCCAAATTCTGCTGTCACACACATGAGTCTGATCAATTATTAGGGTTAGGATTGTTTTTATGTGAGTAAGAAATTAGGTAAGAAATTTACCTTTTACGTCTCATTTATTCATTCACACACGCACTAATATATTTGAGAAACAGTTAGGCACCAAATAAAATATATTTCATTTTCTCAGATGGCAAAAAATAAGAACTTTATTGATCCCACATAGGAGTAATTCATGTTATATCAGCTATAAAGAACAAGGTAGTGCTGAAAAAAAACAATAGTCTATCCCCCCTCACAAAAATCAGAATAAAGAAACATATTTTCTCATCAACAAAACAAATTTAAATTTTTTCAAATAACAAAATAACACATTTGAACCATTTTTCAGACAATAAAAGAACTGAAAAAATCTGAAGAATTGTTCAAATATGTTATTTTGTTACTTGAAAATTTTTAAATATGTTTATGTAAAATATGCTTCGTTGATGAGAAAATATATTTTTCTTATTTTTGTGAGGGGGGATAGGCTATATATTGTTTTTCGGCACTACCTTGTTCTCTAATATGACATGAATTAATTACTCCTATGTGGGATCAATAAAGTTCTTTTGCAAATTGTATTTTCTCGAATAGAAATAAAACATCTTTCAGAAGGTAGGAACCCAGGAGACATTTGAGTACAATAATGGTTGTTTTATTGAAAACAAAAGAACAAAAAAAAAGAAGCGGCCGGTATTTCTCTGTGTCGTCTGATATTTACTGACAAGTTGCGCCAGCATAATTGACGCCATATGGCGTCAATGGCAGTGAACGGTTGTAAATAGATTGACGCCAATCGGCGTCAATGGCAGTGAATGTGTTAATAGACAGTGTACGGAGCCGCTGCTCTTCTGCCCAGAGCGAGGCTTTGTTCCCTCCCCTGCTACACGTCATTCAGGCAGCCAATCAGCACGGAGCCTCATTATCATAGCCCCGCCCCCTCAGAATCCTGGATAGAGAAGGAGGTTAGAAGCGGTAAAACTAGAGACATGGCCAACAGGCTGAATTTCTCATTTATGTAGAAGAAAAAAGCTTTTGATTGTTTTTAAGACATTCAAGGCCTGTTTAAAATATACATTAAATGCCATAATAGGTCTCCTTTAAACCATTCCCACTTACTTCTATTACACATTTCAAGATTTTTAACTTTGTTGATCAAAACTTTGACCTTTTTGTGAAATCCAGTATTTTTGAGTAGTTCATTGTTACATTTCCATATGTTAGCAGATGTCTGATGTTCCTTACACAATAGTATAGACAGTGTAATCATACAATGATCCGTGAGAGGAGAGGCTGAGATTTCACATTTCAAAATATTCTCCATAGACCGTCAGAGATAAGCCAATAGTCCAGTGCTGAACATTGTCCATTCCCTGAAGAGCAAATCCAAGTGTGTTGTATACAGTTGGGCTTTGATATTCTCCAGTAGTCGATCACGTTAGTTTTTGTGCAGAGGTTAAGTATGATGTCATCATTTAGTGTTTGTGTGTCTAAGCGGTCGTCTGTCCAGCCATGAATTAGGTGCTATGTTAAAGTCTCCTCCCATTATAACCTGATCTGAGGTGGAAGTTGTTTTCCAGTCATTTACAAGAGTTTGTCATACAGGTCTCTGTTATTAGGGCCCGAGCACTAACAGTGCAAAGGCCCTATTGTATCTGTAGGAATTTTTCCTCTTTCTCTTTTTTTTCTTCTTTATTTTTCAGACTAAATGAGGGCCTTTTTTCCCCCCTAAACGTGCCCCAAAGTTACCAAATTTTACACGCAAGCCAGGCCTGGCAAAAAATGTCATATTTAATGGTTTGCATTAATGGGCGTGGCCTAACGGCTCAACAGCGCCCCCTAGAAAACTTTGTGCCTCAAGCCCCACAATACGGTTTGACGTACATGCACGAAAATCGGTACACACCTGTATCATGTCGCAACTTAAAGAAAAGTCTCTTGGCGCCATGGCCGAAATCGAACAGGAAGTCGGCCATTTTGAACATTTTGAATGAATCGCGTAATTTTGGCGAAATTTATGCCTTTCCTTCGGCAGTTAATACGGCCAGAACCGTAACGCGCACCCAGGTGTGTTATACATCAAAATGTGCGTCTAGGTCCTGCGACGATTTGCATTACTTTTCTGAGTCGAAGGCATTACCGTGGCGACGATAGACGGCAAAAAGCGCGCCCCTGTCAGGGTTTGACATTCCCCCCAGTTTTTCAGTTTCTGTCATGCCCCGCCTGTGTCCCATCTGCCCTGATTGTGTCTGCACCTGTGTCTCGTTGTGTCTCGTTATCCCCTGTGTATATCTGGTCATTCCCCTGCTCCCTGTCGGTCCGTACTGTTTTCCTTCCTCCATGTTTCCTGCCACGTTTTTCCTGAGGGGTATTCCAGGAAGCAGGTTCAACAAAGTCCGAGTTTAAACCTCAACTCCGAGTTGACTTATCCTGAGAAAGGAAACTCAGAGTTTTCGGTTCCAGAACAGCTGATATGAGTTAGTTCAATCAACTCTGAGTTTGTTAAGCTCGAGTTAAAAAGCCATCATCAGTAGAGCCCTGATACAATGATTCACCATGGCAACCGGCGACAACAAAAGAGCGACATACTTTTTCTTTTTTTTTTTAACTTTATTTAACATTTCAATTTACAAAATCCCTTTGAGGAAACATTAGTTTGCATCTGAAGATCCACATACTTTACGCCACTGGAGTTAGAAGTGTTAATACGTGCGTATGGCGAGTATGAGAGCATATTTCAGAAAAAAAGAACAGCTGCAGCATTAAAGGAGAGAATTGGTGTGGGAGAAAGTTGCTGCAGTCAATGTGTAAGTTTGAATGCAGTATTCATTTAACATTTAAGCACACTGTCTTATAATATTACAGATGAAAACGGAATGGTATTGAATGAAATGTTATTGTCATTTAGATCAGGGGCAGCCGCCACACCTCGGCTTCAGGGGAAAATGTAAATGTTTTTTTTATTTTTTTTTTATACATTTATGGAATTACACTGTGTCTATTTGTATTGATTTATTCTATTGCTTAATACATATAAAATAATAGAACAACATGATGGATTTCACTAGGTATTATTTTTCCCAACACTTCCCCCTCATATGTTGAAATGTGATGTCCCAGCGTCCCTGACGACAGTGGTCGCTATCAATCTGGTTTTTAGATCTGCAGTATTACTAACTTACAAAAATGAAAAGGAAGCAGACAACCACGCAATAAAAAAAAAAAGAAAGAAGGCAAGTGATGGTCCAATGTTTCCCCAGCAGCAGGAGATATTAACAAGGCTGTAGCCACTGATGGATTAATTATTCAAGTTCATTTTAAGGTAAGATATCAAATCACCCTATCCTCTTATAAATCTGTTTAAGGGAAATATTTGACTTTTTTTTACTCTCTCTCTCTTTCTGTCTTCTGCTCCCTCCCTCTCCTTTTTGCATTTGGACTTTACTGTTTGAAGTTAAACTATGATGTCCCAGTGATATTGTTGCACTGACATAGTGAATAAAATACGTTCTCTAACTCTGCCGCTTGCTGTCCGTGGTGCAGAAAAGGGATGTGTATTGCGTAAAGGCCCATTGGCTGAATTGACGCCACTGAGGCAGGAAACAGAGAGAAACTCAGGCTTTATTGGAGTAAACCTGCTACCGAGCAGGTTAGGTTCAGAGGCTCAGTTGCCATAGTAACTGACTCAGAGTTTGAGTTAACTCGCTTTCTGGAACTGAAAACTCCAGATTTCCCTCATCTCAGGCTTAACAAAGTCAGGATTTTCACTAAACCTGCTTCCTGGAATACCCCTCTGCTCAAGTTTTTTGATCCCTGTTTTGTTACTTTTGATCCTGCCAAGCAGCGCTTTGTTTTTGTGGAATAAATCCTGGATTTTGCAACTCCTGCCTCCTGCTTTCCTGCGTTTGGGTCCACATCAAACACCAGTCGTGACAGCCCCCCCATATCTGATAGTTCCTACTTTCTGCCATAACTTTTGAATGGTTTGACATAAAGAGTCGTGGGTGGTGTCATCGGACTCGGTATTGAGGACTTGACCTTCATTGGCCTGAATTAGCCCCGCTCCTTTTTCTGATTGGTCGATATCTGATAGTTCCTACTTTCTGCCATAACTTTTGAATGGTTTGATATAGAGAGTCGTGGGTGGTTTCATCCGCTAAATGTCCAGGTCTGAAGAATCTACATCAAGTCATACAAGCTTCCACTGCAGCCTGAACGTGCACAAGGGTGGAGGAACGTTCATCGCTGCTTGCAGCTTTAATTATTCATTACTTTCGTCAGTTTCAAGTAACGTCAGCGATCTTGGTGGGTTCCTCTCAGAGGTGTCAAGTAACGAAGTACAAATACTTTGTTACCTTACTTAAGTGGAAATTTTGGTTATCTATACTTCACTGGAGTAATTATTTTTCAGACGACTTTTTACTTTTACTCCTTACGTTTTCACGCAATTATCTGTACTTTTTACTCCTTACATTTGAAAAACAGCCTTGTTACTCTATTTCATTTCTGCCTTTAATAAAAACTATCCAGTTAAATTGCTCCATCCGGATAGAGTGAATTTGGTTGTGGTTGTTTCAGATGTTCTTGTCCAGTTTTGTTCTTACATCCGTTCCCTCAGATTCCTGCAACTAAACTTGGATGTACATTCCAATAAAGGTTAGGATAAATGATAACATGCCTCTGAAGTTTGACTTTTTGCACCATTACAATACTTATAGGTAACTAGTCATCATATCTGCTGCTCTCTGAAACACATGTTAATGCTCAATAGTACACATATATGGTTCTTTAATATATTTACATTATACTAAGATACATTCATTTTCAATGGCGTTTGTCCTTAATGGCTTTTTTCCCCCTTACATTACTTTTACTTTTATACTTTAAGTAGTTTTGAAACCAGTACTTTTATACTTTTACTTGAGTAAAAAACTTGAGTTGATACTTCAACTTCTACAGGAGTATTTTTAAACTCTAGTATCTATACTTCTACCTGAGTAATGAATGTGAATACTGAAGACACCTCTGGTTCCTCTGCTGGGAGGGCCGGCAGCAGCGTGTCTATTGGTCTACATTAGTGATGGGGGCTCAGAGCAGCTAAATACCACCACAACGTTTCCACTTGCTGCCTACATCTTCCTCCTCTTTTTGTCCCAGAACACACGGCTATTATTTCTATTAAAAAATAAATAAATACTGCTCTGCCTGTTCTCATGTCTGTTTGTTTTTTCTCTTACAGATCTCCAAGGCTTGTGGCTCGTATGTTTCCATGTCACCCCTCACCCCCACCCCCCCTCCCCTTCACATTTAATAAAAAAAACTAATAAAAAATAAAAAAATTCAAATAAATATACAGGACTGTCTCAGAAAATTAGAATATTGTGATAAAGTCCTTTATTTTCTGTAATGCAAAAATGTCATACATTCTGGATTCATTACAAATCAACTGAAATATTGCAAGCCTTTTATTATTTTAATATTATTATCATGGATTACAGGTTAAGAAAACTCAAATATTCTATCTCAAAAAATTTGAATATTCTGGTAATCTTAATCTTAAACTGTAAACCATAATCAGCAATATTAAAATAATAAAAGGCTTGCAATATTTCAGTTGATTTGTAATGAATCCAGAATGTATGACATTTTTGTTTTTTTAATTGCATTACAGAAAATAAAGAACTTTATCACAATATTCTCTATATTTTCTGAGACAGTCCTGTATATATATATTAAAATATATACCATATATATTAAAAATGCATATATATAAAGAAAATAAATAAATAGAAAAAAAAAAAAAAATAAAATAAAATAAATAAATACAAAGTTAGCACCTACAGCATCCAGCTGCGCCTCTTTGCACTGGAAATCTTTATATCTTTAAATGCAGCTTCATGTGATTTACAAGATTTCACACTAATTCCCAGGTGGCAATCTTAGTAACTGATCACGGGTGTAAACCTCAGGTTTATTTTTGTTTTCAGTGACATTGATTCAGATTCACTGATCTGTGTAATATTACTGATGGAGAAACACGGAAGTCCCTCCCAATGGCTTAAAAAAAAAAGTTATATTATTTTCATACACATTTATCTAAAAAGTGCAGGTTTATCTGCAGAGCAACATCTGCATCTCTGCTCCTTAAATATTCAGCCTTTCCATGCTGCTTTGGTGCAGAATCATCACCTGTTACACATAATACCTTTCTTTCCCTTTAACCTGCACTAAATCCCAGCACTAAATCACTGCTGGACCATCTTCTCTTGGAATAGTTTGCGGATCTAAAATGGGAAAATTGATGTCTATGAATTGAAAAAACTTGAATTCATGTCTGAAAAGAAATAAAAGTATGTTTTGTTTCTTTTTACTCTTTTCACATCGTCCCAAGCTTTTCTGATTCGGAGGTGTATTTTAGCTGAATCTGCTTAAAGAACAAAAATGTACCTTAACTGTCCAAACATTATAAAACACACAAGTCTCAATAATTAAAGCTGATTAGCTGTCTACTATTAATCACATGCTGGTATGTATACGGGCGGTGTGTGGAGGTTATTCTTTTAAAAAAAGGAAAAGAAAATGAGTAGAAAATAATTAATTCTTTAATAAAAAATACAATTATAAATTCGGCAGCATGAACTTAATTCCCATCAACGCCAGGGGGAGAGAAACAATGACAACCAGCTTTACTGGCATTTACAGGAAATAATAATAATGTGGGAGGGGGGCAAACAGCAGGTGAGTTTCTGCAGAAACTAAACCAACACAGAACTGAACAGAACATCACAACAGGAGAACGTTGCTTTGGGTTGATCAGAACACGGCCAGCTTCAGTCCAAGTCCAAGTACAGCAGCTGGTCTGAACACAGAGCAGGTGGACGGGGCAGACTGGCGTCCACTGACCCCACGGGGCGGCGGGGGCAGAACCGGGGGCAGAACCGGGGGCAGAACCGGGGGCAGAACCGGGGGCAGAACCGGCCCAAAACCAGCCCAAAATCAGGGCTAAACCACAGCTTATCCGATTCTGGGAGAAAAACTGTTACAACCTACGGAAGCGTAATGCTGCCACTCCAGAAAAATAAAGAAATATCAGTACCACGTTATAACGTGAAAAGTTTATTGTTCGAAAAATAAACATTTCACGTTATGTGATATTTTTCACGTTATTACAATATACAAACTTATCACGTTATAACGTGATAAATAGTATATTGTTCTAACAATAAATTATCACGTTATACCGTGAAAAGTTTGTTAGAACAATAAACATTTCACGTTATTACAATATACAAACTTTTCACGTTATACCGTGATAATTTATTGTTCTAACAAATTATCACGTTATACCGTGATAATTTATTGTTCTAACAAATTATCACGTCATAACGTGATAATTTATTGTTAGAACAATAAACTTTTCACGTTATTACAATAAAACAATAAATTATCACGTTATAACGTGATATTTTTCACGTTATTACAATATACAAACTTATCACGTTATAACGTGAGAATTTATTGTTCTAACAATAAACTTTTCACGTTATAACGTGATAATTTATTGTTAGAACAATAAACATTTCACGTTATTACAATAAAACAATAAATTATCACGTTATAACGTGATATTTTTCACGTTATTACAATATACAAACTTATCACGTTATAACGTGAGAATTTATTGTTCTAACAATAAACTTTTCACGTTATAACGTGATAATTTATTGTTAGAACAATAAACATTTCACGTTATTACAATAAAACAATAAATGATCACGTTATAATGTGATAAGTTTGTATATTGTAATAACGTGAAAAATATCACGTTATAATGTGAAATGTTTATTGTTCTAACAATAAACTTTTCAGGTTATAACGTGTACTGATATTCTTTTCTTTTTCTGGGGTGGCAGTATTACGCTTACACAAGCAGAAAACAGAGCATTTCTAGGTTTTGGTGACGGATGGCACAGGCTTTGCATTTAGCAGGAGCTGCCGGGGGGGTTGGGGGGGTTGGGGGTGGGGGGGCTCCTTGGTTTCCTGGCATGTTGTTCTCTCAGCTTTTTCATCACTTCCTGTTTCATGAACACGTCCAGTCAGGTCAGATACGACCAGAGTCCCTCATTCTACAAGGTACTGGGTGTGAACCCGCGTGGAAAACCTGCACAACGTCTGGAATAACAATCCAGCTGACGTCTATAAAGCACAAGCTGCTGACTGAAACATCCCAGTCCTGGGATCCGGCGATGATCATGGGGCCGTTTCACCACGCCGCCGTTATTAGCTGCCAAAGTGGTCCGAGCACGAGCAGAAAGCACCGCGCCAGCAGGAGTTTTCAGCTGATGCACGACACTTCTGTAAGGGGAAGGTGCTTGGAGGGACGGAGCAGGGAAAGGGGAGTCCTTCCCACACACCGGGGGGCTTTGCTTATTGGTTTTTCCTTATTATTTTTCTTCTTCTACGCCTCTTGTGGAAACAGTCACAAATTCTCTGACCCGATGGACATCTGAGCGTCGCTTTCCCTCTGAGGAATACGCTCAAAATATATTAAAATCATCCATACAACAGCCACAAACAACAACACGTACATGCCCGTTCCTCTTCACGAAGAGCTCATTGTTCGTGTCCTCTGGTTTGAGTTTTGCGGCTCTTTGAACGAATCCTGGAAGTTCCTCTCGTCTCGTCTACACGACTCAGGTCTTTGCTCTTTTCTTTTAAGCACATAAAAAAGTAGCACTTCGTCATGACCAAACTATGGAAGAGTATTAGGGCCAGGTAGGAGTAAAAATAAAAATTATATTTTAGAGGACATTTTGTTTTTCATTATGCACAAAAAAGTTGAAATGTCAAGAAAAAAGTTTTAATGTTGAAGTACAATTTCTAGAAAAAAGTCGATTATTCTCAAAATTGCGACTTAATTCACAAAATTTTGACTTTATTCTTGAAATTGTATTTCAACATTAATCTCAACATTTCAACTTTTTTCTCGAAATTGTATTTCAACGTTGAAGTACAATTTCGAGAAAAAAGTCGAAATGTTTTGAAAAAAGTCAAAATTTCGTGAATAAAGTTGAAATTTCGACTTTATTCACGAAATTTCGACTTTATTCTTGAAATTTTATTTCAACATTAATCTCCACATTTCGACTTTATTCACGACATTTCGACTTTTTTCTTGAAGTGCACAATAAAAAAAATCTTCCCCTCTCAAATATTTTTTCTCCTACATGGCCCTAATACTCTTCCGTACCAAACAAACCATGAATTCAGTAAGTCGTTCTTTTTTTAAACTCTTTATTTTCTGCACTTTTCTCCTGAAAACAGGCTTTTAGCAGCAGGTAACCTTCAGAGACTTAGGACGGGCAAAAATTATTTCCAATGTAACACCGCAGCCTTAAAAGCCAATCGGATGTGTGGTGTTGTCCTTGAACGCGGCGGGTCCGGTAAGATCTCCTGTAAGTGGTGATGAAGCTGCCTGCCAGGTTGACCTTTGACCTTTAACCCAATCCAAGTTCAGCGCTGCCTTTCAGACACTTTCCACTTTCTGTTTCTGAGTAACTTCAGTCTGTCTTTGTTCAACACGTTAACATCCCGGCAGTGGGATTTTTTATTTCTAAGAAAGTGCTCATGTGTATATTGTGCTGCCATTTCCTCTTCTTCACGATCCCTGTGCTCCAGGGCTTATTAATGTCTCTCCAAAATAAAAGCTCTGTTTAATCTCCCTCCAGTCAGGCGTCAGCGTTGTTCCGCGGCAGTGAGGATCTGACGTGTTGCACAGAGAAAGTCCTGAGCGCACAGAGCCGGACGGCGAGCTCAGGCTGCCGGATGGCGGGGAAGTTTCCTTCCAGGTGAAACAATTAAAAAAAAACAAAAAAAAAACAAATGTTTCCATTTTCAGAGCAAAGCCGCCCGACGGAGGCGAGCGTTACACCTGGCACCGTGTGACGGGTCACTGAGGACGACGTTCCAGCTGGAGCTCAGCAGCTCCACGTCTCCGTCACCGTCTGCAAACACAGAAGCTTCAGGTCAGAACGAGAGGAACACAATTTACCTGCTGTGACAAAGTCTCGGAAGAGTATTAGGGCCAGGCAGAAATATAAAAATAATATTTTAGAGGAGGAAGTTTTTTTTTCTTCATTATGCACTTCGAGAAAAAAGTCGAAATGTCGAGAGAAAAGTCGAAATGTCGAGAAAAAAGTCGAAATGTCGAGAAAATTCGAAATGTCGAGATTAATGTTGAAGTACAATTTCAAGAAAAAAGTCAAAATGTCGAGAAAAAAGTTGAAATGTCGAGAAAAAAGTTGAAATGTTGAGAAAAAAGTAAAAATTTCGAGAATAATGTTGAAGTACAATTTCGAGAAAAAAGTCGAAATGTCAAGAAAAGTCAAAAAGTTGAGAAAAAAGTCAAAATGTCGAGAATAATGTTGAAGTACAATTTCAAGAAAAAAGTCAAAATGTCGAGAAAAAAGTTGAAATGACGAGAAAAAAGTTGAAATGTTGAGAAAAAAGTCAAAATTTCGAGAATAATGTTGAAGTGCAATTTCAAGAAAGAAGTCGAAATGTTGAGGAAAAAGTTGAAATTTCGAGAAAAAAGTTGAAATTTCGACTATTCATGAAATTTCGACTTTTTTCTCGACATTTGGACTTTTTTCTTGAAATGCACAATAAAAAAAATCTTCCCCTCTCAAATATGTTTTCTCCTACATGACCCTAATACTATTCCGTACATATGCAGCTTTCTATGAGTTCAAAATGAACCCAGCCAATGATCCGACGTGCAGGTTGAGGCGTGATGAACCGTACAGGCCAGAGTGTCTGACTGTGATCAATACGGTTGTTTCATGGCAATCAGAACATTGATGATAGAGCTTATTAACCACCACCATCCAGTTCATATTCCACATAATCCAGCCCTTTTAAAAAGTGCACAGAATCAGAGTAACCGTAATAATTGTCTGAGCATTGTAAATACTTAAAAAGTAAAAAGGTAAAAGACCATGATGTGATTGAGGTGTTGACAGGTGCTTATAAGCAAACTCCTTTAAGAATTGTCTCCAAACTGTATAGAGGTTTACTGAAGCATCAGGGAAAAAATACAATGCACATAAAAGTGAAATGGGCAAAAGAATTAAACAGAGTTGTCAGAGGGGGATAATCCATGAATAAGACCCAACACTCCTCAACCTGCTCCAAAACAAGGAGGGAATTTGGTTGGAAAAATGTAATTAGTTTTTTTATTACTCCAAAAATTAAAAATAAACAACTGGGTGAGAAACAATATTGCTGGAGACAGTGTGGGCAATCGAGTGCACACCACTCTCACATTTTCTGGTCGTCTAAGAAAATACAGGCATTTGGGGACGGGATCCTGAGAGCCATGGAGGAAGTTTGGGGATATGGGATTCCTAAAGATGCCCGAGTTATTTACTTAGTATTTTTAAAATGTATACGTCCTCTTTATTTATTACATTCTCTGGAATCAGTCCTATCTGTTGCGGCTAAGAAAGCCATTACAAGAAATTGTCTGAAGATGAACTCACCTGGACTGAGCCGATGTTTGGACGTTGAAGAAATACGATCAATGGAACAAATTATTATAATTACTTCTATTAGTACATACATATATAGTAGCACAACTAAATGCTGGGAGTTTGTTTTGTTTTCTTTCTGTTTGCTTTGATTGGTTTTGTTTTTGACTATATTTATATATACATATAATTGAGTATTATATCACTATATTGAATAGTTATTAAAGTAGGGGTGTTTGGTTATGTGTGTTTTATAAGTAAGTTATTGAAACTCTTGTTATATGTAAGAATGTATGTAAGATTCAGAGGTAGGACTGGATAAGTGTTTACTTCAATCCTACTATATATATATATATATCTATATATATATATATATATATATATATCTATATATATATATATATATATATATATATATATATATATATATATATATATATATATACATACATATTTTTTACATGCATGTTCGAAATAAATCTCTCTCAATCAATCACTCAATCAATTACCTACAGACTTAAAACAGATTTACTTAGCAAGATGGACAAAATGGCATTATTATATAAGACAGTACTGTCTCCCCCCTTATTTTCTTGTATTGTTGTATACCTGTTTTTGTTGTTTTTCTTATTTCTTATTAGGTCTAAAAATTGAAAAATAAAGTTTAAAAGAAAAAATTAAAGCTGCAAGCAGCGATGAACGGGCCCTTGCGCGTGCAATTTTCAACAATAAAAGTCAAGGACTCAAAACAGAGTCCGATGACACCACCCATGACCCTTTATGTCAAACCATTCAAAAGTTATGGCAGAAAGTAGGAACTATCAAATATGGACCAATCAGATGAAGGGGGGGCGCACTTTTTGGCGTCTAGCGTCGCCACGGTAACGCTTTTGACTGAGAAAGGTAATGCGCGTTGTCGCAGGATAGAGACGCACATTTTGATGTATAACACACCTGGGTGCACGTTACGGTTCGGGCCGTATTAATTGTCGAAGGAATGGCATAAATTGCGCCAAAATTACACGATTAATTCAAAATGGCCGACTTCCTGTTCAGTTTCAGCCATGGCGCCAAGAGACTTTTCTGTAAGTTGCGACATGATACAGGTGTGTACCGATTTTCGTTCATGTACGTCAAACCGTATTGTGGGGCTTGAGGCACAAAGTTTTCTAGGGGGCGCTGTTGAGCCGTTAGGCCACGCCCATTAATACAAACCATTAAATATCACATTTTTCACCAGGCCTGGCTTGGTGCAACATTTTTTGGGGCACGTTTAGGGGCAAAAAGGCCCTCATTTCGAGAGAAGAAAAACAAGAAAAAAAAATTCCTACAAATACAATAGGGCCTGTGTCAGTGCTCGGGCCCTAAAAAAAGGTAAAAGCCAAACACATATATTCATATATATTCAAGCTGCTCGCTCTGACATGAGCCTCGGCACCAGCGCTCACGTTGCAGACTCACCACAGCCTGCAGTGTTGGATCTGGAAGGATACGCAGCTCAACTAACGGGCACTTTTCATATCATTTAGTCATTTTCTTCCATCCCAGAAGCAGACATGACAACACGTGCCTCTCGTCAGCAGCAGTGACGGGTTCAGAGGTGGCCGCATTCAATTTCCGGCAAACAATTTGCCAATAAATAATTGAGTGGCATAGGTGTTGTAGATGCCAGATTAAATATCGGCATCATGTTTTAAATGTGAATCAAGATGCTTTCACACTCTCCGCTCCGGTCCCGGATCACTGGAATCTGTAACCTTGCAGCATTTTGCCCTCCGTTTGATTTGTTTCCACAAAGAAAAATTGAAGCCCACAGAAAAGTCGGCGTGAAAGTCTCCAGCGCCTGGTGGTCACATGTGGACGTTTGCAGGAACAGACGCAGATAAACAAAGGAAGGACATCCCATGTTGTAGTATATACCGGTAAGTTGCTTATTCTATGACTTGAACCTTGCCATCATGGTGATGATCGTGTTTCTAGCTCTTGCCAAATTATTCAGGGGAAAAACGAAGCAGCCGCCGGCGGGAAGAGAGATTTTTCAGGCCCTGTAGTGGAAGGCGTTCAGCACAACAGTCTGCATCACTACACTGTGCAGCTCGCTGTTAATCCTGCACAAATTAAAGTCTATTCAAAATCCAATAAACCAAGTCCTGCCATCCAAGGTTGGCTTTTCATTCTGCATGTTTTTACTAAACAAGAGGACCAAACCAGAGTTTGCAGGATGATTTACTTTCCCATCACACCGGTAAAGCTATGGGTGGAAACAAAATAAAAAACAGCTTTTTGACAAGATCTATATGAAATGTTTGACTAAAAGCTTGTCAGATACATTTTTAGGAAAGTATTTAAACACCAGGGGGAAAAGGGGGAAATATGTCTGCTGAAATGATGAAGCCAGGAGTTTGACAAAGTAGATCTAGACCAGGGGTCGGCAACCCAAAATGTTTTAGAGCCATATTGGACCAAAAACACAAAAAACAAATATGTCTGGAGCCGCAAAAAATGAAAAGTCTTGTATAAGCCTTAGAATGAAGACAACACATGCTGCATATATGTCTAGTTATAACTGGGGGAAGATTCTTTTTTTTCATTATGCAATTTGAGAAAAAAAAGTAGAGAAAAAAGTCGAAATTTCGAGAAAAAAGTCGAAATGTCGAGAAAAAAGTCAAAATGTCGAGAAAAAAGTCGAAATGTCAAGATTGATGTTGAAGTACAATGTTGAGAAAAAAGTTGAAATGTTGAGATTAAAAAAGGAAAAAGGAAGAAAAAGAGAAAAAAAGGAAAAAAATAAGAAAAAAGAAGAGGAAAAAAGAAAAGAACACAAAAAAAAGGAAAAAAAGAAAAAAAGTCAAACATTTTTGAAAAAGCTCCAGGAGCCACTAGGGCGGCGCTGAAGAGCCGCGTGTTGCCGACCCCTGCTCTAAAGTGAGAGATGATGAGTCTGCCGTGCGTCGTAGAGCAGTTGTACCTGTGTCTCGTTACGGATCCATAGTTATCTAACATCTGAATGCTGGCCATCTCCAGGTTCCAGTCACACATCTCCAGCAGCTTTAGACAATCTGGCCTGCTCCTCAGACCCAAGCAGAACAACTGCTCCACCTGCAGAGAAGCAAGTAACAGATCAGCCCGCCGGACGCGTGGATCAGGAGGACGGAGACGGGCCCGGAGTCTGAAGGACCAACTCCAGACTGAGTCTTTCTGAAGAGATTCAGTCTGCACAAGTCCAGCTTTCAGCAGATTCAGATTGTTACGGTGTAGAGCAGGTGTCGGCAACCCGCCGCTCTTTAGCGCCGCCCTAGTGGCTCCTGGAGCTTTTTTAAAAAATGTTTGTTTTTTCCTTTTTTTCTCTTCTTTTTTCCTTTTTTTTCTTCTTTTTTCCTTTTTTTCCCCCCTTTTTTCTCTCGACATTTTGACTTTTTTCTCGACATTTCGACTTTTTTCTCGACATTTTGACTTTTTCCTCAACATTTCGACTTTTTTCTCAACATTTCAACTTTTTTCTCAACATTTCTATTTTTTTTCTCAACATTTCGACTTTTGTCTCGGGATTGTACTTCAACATTAATCTTGACATTTCGACTTTTTTCTCGACATTTCGAGTGCATAATGAAAAAAAAAAATCTCCCCCGAGTTATAATTAATATAGATACATGCAGCATGTGTTGTCTTCATTCTAAGGCTTAAACAAGACTTTTAATTTTTTGCAGCTCCAGACATATTTGTTTTTTGTGTTTTTGGTCCAATATGGCTCTTTCAACATTTTGGGTTGCAGACCCCTGAACTAGAGAGACGTTTTTGATGGTATGAGAGGTTGAACCGCATGAAATGTGATCAAAACCACACGGTGGTTTCATGTGCAATTCGTCTGGATGGTCTGGTACGGAAGAGCATTAGGGCCAGGCAGGAGAAACATAAAAATAATATTTTGGAAGAGGAAGATTTTTCTTTCGTTAGGCACAAAAAAGTGGAAATGTCGAGAATAAAGTGGAAATGTCGAGAATAATGTTGAAGTACAATTTCGAGAAAAAAGTCGAAATGTCGAGAAAAAAGTCGAAATGTCGAGAAAAATGTTGAGGAGACATTTTGACTTTATTCACGAAATTGTACTTCAACTTTATTCTCGAAATTTCGACTTTATTCATGAAATTTCGACTTTTTTCTCGAAATTGTGTTTCAACATTAATCTCGACATTTCAACTTTTTTCTTGAAGTGCACAATAAAAAAAAATCCTCCCCTCTCAAATATTGTTTCTCCTGCATGGCCCTAATACTCTTCCATAGTCTGGTCGCTCAAACAGGATCACAAATAGTCTTTTTGCAACGTTACTCTACACTGTAATGAGACCAGAGAGAGGCTACACCTCGCCGTACCGGTGGACGTACGAAGGAGCGGCGGCGGCGGCGGCGACGGCGACGGCGACGGCGACAGCTGCCTGGAGCAGCGGCAGCGCTCAGCAGACTCCTGCATCTCTGGGGCTTTGGTGGAACTAGTGGAAAGTTTGCCCTGTGGCTCCACGTGACATGGGGCAAAGCCAATTCACCACTCTTCTGGTCTGATCACACCCATTCTATGTGTGCAGGTTACCATGGCAACCATATGTAGATGAAAGACTGCATTGTGTGGTCTTAACGCCTCTTCCACTCTGTCCCAGACCCGAGTCGAAAAATAAGGCTGGGTATTGATTCAAATTTCAAGAATCGATTCGATTCCGATTCTTAAGATTCAGAATCGATTATCAGGATATGATTTGATTCGATCCGGTATTGATTTGTGTTAGTGTTATTAAAACAGTTTTTTGAGTGTGACTGTGTAGTTATGCAACATACTAATACTAGTATTATATTGAGATTCAACAGCAAGTATTAGCAGTTAATGATGCTGTAAGGACCAATCAGCTCCCAGAATGCTGATAGAACTGCTTTCAGAAACATCGTGGGTCAGAATTATCAAACAGATCCAGGGCAGCAAACGTATGAAATCGGTTTTATTTTTTAACAAATTCCGTTTTAATTTCTTCCATTTTCTGTGTTTTTAGGTTTTACATTTTTGAGAATTTGGTTTTTAGCATTTTGTGCAAATTTAACCCCAATAAAGTACATAAAGCAATTATAACTGAAAACTTGTTGTTTTCATACTTTTAAACATATTTAAAGGCCAAAACATGACACCAGTTATTCTGGTGTCCAACAAAACATTCCTTTTTTGAGCATGAACAAAAAAATACCAAAAGTTATTTGTATGAAATAAATAACTAAGAAATAAATAACTGAAATATGCCTTTCAATATCCATTTAAAGTGCAAAAAAAGAAAGAAATTGCAACAGCTCAGCCGTGGGGGAGCCGTGGAGAGGCGGCTCCAGTGATGGAGCAGCAGAGCTGCATCCACTCTGCTAATCAACATCCCTCCTTAAGAAGCGTGGCAGCCGGGGTCTGGGGGTGCAACGATCGGGAGGGAAGATCAATGAGATAAAAGAACTTTAGTGGATTTACAGCGCCGTGTTTCGCTGTGGAGAGGAACCCCGAGCAGCGGAGATTAGCTCCGGCTTTAGTCAGCTGCCCTGCTGCAGCTGAAGGGTCAACAGAGCTCTCTGCACATATCCAGTATGCATCTGTAAAGTACACGTCACACTCAGCAGGACTGAACGCTGATTATTGCTTTATACCCAGGACAAACTGTGACATGTACAGAACAGCACTTGAAGCCGGAGCTGGCTTGTGTCTGAGAATATTCCTGCTGCAAAGCAGCGTTCACCGTGAACAAGTGCTGATCTCAAGAGCTGCGAGGCGTCCGTCATGAAACCAATGCTGAGTGGATGTGCAGAAGAGCAGGAATCGCCGTAGCAACCTCTCAAGAAGAGACGGAGGAAGTTTACAATACGGATTCTTTGTTGCCAGCGTACAGATGTGCCTTTAATAACTAATCATAGTTGTAGTTCATGACAGAAATGTAATCCAGATGTATCGTTAGCTCCGCCGATGTTGCCTTGTACATTAAACGTATGCAGTGACAGTTTCACCTATTCTGTTCCCATAAGAGCAGAAACCGATGTGTAAATCCCACATGGACGTTAAAGAAAACAAAGACTAAAGTCTGAACTCAGACATAGTCAGAACAGGGCTGGGTTTCTATTCACTTGTCAAGACTCGGTTCGATTCTTAAGATTCAGAATCGATTATCAGGATTTGATTCGATCCGATATTGATTTAGGTTAGTGTTATTAAAACTGTTTTTTGAGCTGTTGCATGAATTATATGACTGTATTTATGCAATATATTAATACTAGTATTATATAGACCCTCCAGGAATCCGCGATTCCGCGATCGCGGAAATTTCCGCGGATTTCACGGCTGTCCGTGGATTTACAGACCTTCCGTGGATTTCAATGTCTGGTGCAGAAAAATCACTTTTTTTACATGTAATTTTCATCCCGGCCGCTAGATGTCGCACATACGTAGTAACACTAGCCGGATAAGGAAACAAACAGTCACCAGCATCGGTCCTTGGCTTCCACGGAGACATAAAGTAAAGTTTAAACTATTAACTACATACTGTAGATATGGGGAGACATTACTACATACAGCATAAAGAAAACCTTCAGTTATGGAGCGATTTCTCCGTCCGGTGCCCAGTAAGTCAAATGCCGCGTTCCATTTACCTCGGAAGTCGGAACTGGGAACTGGGAATGGCAGCCATTTTGGAATGGTAACTCGGGGGTGGTGAAGCTTCTCCCACTTTCCCAGTAGGAAATCCCACTTCAAGGGGCGTTCCAGTTGAAAATTCCGACTGGGAACTGGGAAATCCCCACTTCCGAGGACAAATAGTACTGTTCCCTGAACACTGGTTTTCCCAGTGTTCAGGGAACAGTACTATACTGCATTTCACAGACCAAGTGTCAGCATTTTATATTTTTATTTTTACTGCAAATGGCCTTCTCTTTTCGTTGCAAATAAATATGCCAAAGTGGGACAAAGAAAATGTTGATGTTCATTATTTTATAACCAGTAATAGTATGTACACTGTTTTACAGTTTTAGAGTGTTTTGGTAAAAATTTACCTAATTTTTACATTAAAAATATATATTTTTTAATGTCCGCGGAATATTAACTTTCAAGCCGCGGAATCAAGAATTCCTCTCCGCGGAATTTAAACTTTTTCTTTGCAGATTCCTGGAGGGTCTAATTATATTGAGATTCAACAGCAAGTATGGCAGCTAATGATGCTGTAAGGACCAATCAGCTCCCAGAATGCTGATAGAACTGCTTTCAGAAACATCATGTGGATCAGAATTATCAAACAGATCCAGGGAGGAAACAGACGGATGAAATTGGTTTTATTTTTTCCCATATTACATATTAAGTTTTTTTTTGCCATTTTCAGTTATTTTTGAGAATTTGGCTTTTAGCCTTTTATGCAAATTTAAGAAGAACACTTACAGAGTGAAAAACATCAACGTTACAACACAAAGAGGCTGACAATCATGAGCTTTAACGGCAACGTCTGTAATAGGTGGAATGGTAATTTTGTATTACAGTACGACCCACTCTCCTCGCGTGGAGCGAGGTCTGTTTACAACGCAGCTGGTTGTCTGTGCGTTAACGTTAACGCAGGCTCAAACAGCAAGTATATTCCAGCATGAACCTTCCTGGGAAGCTGCTCTGCCCCCAACCTGGGAGTAAACCAGTGGTTCTGCAGCTGCAAAAACTCAAAATCTTAACAAGAATATTTGTCTTATTTCTAGTTAAAATGTCTCATTTTTAGTCCAAAAAAAAAATCTCATTACACTTAAAACAAGACTCATCACTGAAAAAAACAACCATTCTCACCTGTTTCAAGTAGATTTTCACTTACAATAAGTAGAAAAATCTGCCAGTGGAACAAGATTTGTTTGCTTGTAATAAGAAGATAAATCTTGTCCCACTGGCAGATTTTTCTACTTATTTCAAGTGAACATTTACTTGAAACAGGTGAAAATTGCCAAATAACAAGTTATTTTTTTGGTAATGACTCTTGTTTTAAGTGTAATGAGATATTTTGACTAAAAATGAGACATTTTAACTAGAAATAAGACAAATATTCCTGTTAAGATTTTGAGTTTTTGCAGTGTTCTGAGCTCTGTTTGTTTTGTTCATGAGGGCAGCGGGGGCGGGCGGGGCAGAGAAGCACACAGTGTCCCTGGCTTTTAGTGACCCTTCTTTCAGCATTTTCTCCAAAGAAAAGTTCATTAAGTCCAATAAAAAAATAAAAAAAAAACATTTACGCACATTTTTAAGCCTTTCAGGTGTTTTTAAAACCAGCGCTTTGTTAACGCTACCGCTACCCATCAACGCCATGTTCATTGTTTGATAGTTTCACACCCGCGCATTTGTGAATTAAATGACTACTGGAATTAAAGTTCACCGGGCGAAAATGTAATGATGAAAAAAAAAAAACAATCTTTACACATAAAAATCGATTTTTAGGAATTAATATGAGAATCGATTTAGAATCAGAAAATTGATTTTCAACACAGGCCTAAGTCAGAGGGGTTTCTCTTTATTACTGGATATTACAGGAATATTTCAAACATGCACAGACATGAACAACTGTTCTTTGACGGAGCTCGTCATGTGAAAGGATGTGATGAAAATGTAGTTTTATAATGAAGCAGATGGATGGAAAGGTTGCACGATACCAGTGTCACACACACGCACACGCACAGCCCAGACGAGTCTGAATCTCACCCTCTCATTTAAAGCATCAGAAAGTCTGAAATATTTCTTTGGTGGAAAACGAGATCAATAAATGATTAAATGTGCAACCAGACCAAGAAAAACCTCAAAAAGCTGAAACATATAAAGGGTAAAGTGTAAAATCGATCGAGTTCTTTTCCCTAGTAGAGGGAAAAGAAGAAAGAAAATCAACTTTGTCAATTGACTGAAGAAAAATGTGAACTTTAACTTTGTCACTTATTGAATAAGAGACTGTAATCAATCTTGTAGGGTAATATCTGACTCCTTTTTGTCTTTAGAATGGAGTTCTGTGATCAGTTACCAATCACAATGTTGCTTTTGGGGGGGCTTTGTCGTTATGAGTTGTTCTTTTTTGTATATTGTTGATACTGATATATTCATTTATAAATGGGTATATTTATATCCGTGTATATAGGTGTGAGGATGTGTTATTATTGACATTCATATAACATTTGTGTGTATGTATGTGTAAATATATATATATATATATATATATATATATATATATATATATATATATATATATGTATGTCATATCCAAAATGTGTATGTGTGTGTGTGTTATATATGTATATATCTTTTTTTTTTGTATAGAAATTAAATACATTTTGATCATAATGAAATATAGTTTAGGGGGTAGGATTTAATATGTTTTTACTTCTTCCTCCTCTTTTTGGAACATGTTAATTATGACGGATGCACGTTTTTATTTATATTTTGGGTTTTTTTTGGTTTTCTTATTTACATTAATTTATTATTATTGTTTTGTTCTGTATTCACTACTGTTTCATGTTCAAAATACACATTTCAGTTCAATTCAATAGTATGTGAGCGACAGAGATGGGATAAGACAAGATAACCCTTTATTTTCTCCCTCAGTGGGGAAACTTACTTTGTTGCCAGTAGTACACATAACACACACATGCAGGGGAGGGGTAAAAAGTAAAAAGTAAAAAATATATATAATTACAAAATTTGAACAAATATGAACAGTATATACAGTACATTGAAAATAAAAAAGAAACAGTGCAAAAAAAAAAAAAGGATGAGCAGCTCTCACCTTGAGATAGTGGATGGCTTTGTGGACGCTCCAGTCGTGGTTCTGCAGGGCGGCCTGGCACTCCTCTAACGTGACGCCGTGCACGCCCTCCTGCACCTGCACACACACACACACACAACACCACCGTTCACACACGCTCACAATGCTCCGCTTTGATTCCTCGCCCCGTTTACGGAGCTCGGTGCGATCCGAGCGTAAACACCGAGCCAGCCTCGCTGAGTGAGTGGGCGGGTATCGATTTGACATGAATATTTTACATACAGCTATCAAGACCAAACAACTGACTCCTCCAGCTCCACCTGAAAGGTCCAGAGAATCCAAGCGCTGGGATTTTAGCATCACCTTTGATCAGGTGCCGAACAGATCCATACCTCCAAGCAAACGCAATTACTTTTTATCTTCAGCTGTAATATTTATTACAATTCTGAGCCCACCTCAAGTCCAACTTTTGTGAAATAAAAGAAATCAAGCGTTGCTGGGTGTGATGGAGCTGTACAGAGATATTCTACATCCCCAGCTCTCCTCCCTCGTAAGGGGGTGTTTCAGAAACCACTTTACATCCAGTAATTGATCATAAGTAGAGTGGCTGACTAGTGAACATGTCTCTCTTCTGCCATGCACTTCATATATGATCCTATATTCTCACTGGACTTTTCATTTAAGGCCAAAAATCTACATATTTACACCAAAACACAAAGTGTCAAATCAATGGAGAGCTTTCCAGTGCTTCTGAATACGAAATAAAACATGTTTGGCTCCTTAGTAGGACCATGCAGGAGAAAAAATATTTGAAAGGGGAAGATTTTTTTTTAATGTGCACTTCAAGTCGAAATGTTGAGAAAAAAGGTGAAATTTCAAGAATAATGTTGAAATACAATTTCAAGAATAAAATCGTCATTTCATCAATAAAGTTGAAATTTCCCCTTTTTTCATGAAATTTTGACTTTTTTCTCAACATTTCGACTTTTTTCTCGAAATTGTACTTCAACATTAATCTCGACATTTCGACGTTTTTCTCAACATTTCGACTTTTTTCTCGAAATTGTACTTAAACATTAATCTCGACATTTCCTGTACTCTTCCATATCTTTCAAATTTAATGCAGAGAAAATTGTGTGATGCACAGTGGCCCATAAACACACACTTTTGCCCGCAGAAGTCTATCTCTCCCACAGCAGAAACTTTACTTCCAACATGTGGAGGCTTAGAAATGTAATTAAACAAAAGAAAAAGAAAATAAAGAAATATATATTTCAGCATGTCATAAATACGGGAGAGCATTAGGGCCTGGCAGGAGAAAAATTTAAATAATATTTTAGAGGAGGAAGATTTCTTTTTCATTATGCACTTTGAGAAAAAAGTTGAAATGTCGAGAAACAAGTCGAAATGTTGAGATTAACGCTGTAGTACAATTTCGAGAAAAGTCGAAATGTTGAGAAAAAATTTCATGAATAAAATTTCAACTTTATTCACGAAATTTCAACTTTTTTCTCTTAAATTGTATTTCAACATTAATCTCAACATTTCGACTTTTTTCTCAAAGTGCACAATAAAAAAAAACCTCCCCTCTCAAATATTTTCCCTCCTGCATGGCCCTGACACTCTTCCGTACATAAAAAAGCCAGAAGCGTTCCCAACATGTCCGTACCATTTTGACCCTGTGCAGGGAGCTGGTCCCGGCCTCCGTGGGGCTGGACGCTGCGACGGCCGGGGCCGTTAACGCGTCGGGACACACGCGGGGGAGGCTGACGGAGCTCTTCATCCCCGCCCACGGGCCCCCGCCCACACTGTTGTTATTGGAGGAGAAGTTGGCCCTCAGCTCCCCCAGCTGCTGCGGGGGTTCCCCCTGCCCCTGCGGAGCGGCGACCACCATGGGCCTGACCGTGGCCGTGTTGGCCGGCCGTGCCTCCCCGCCGGGCGCGCCCTCCGCCTCCTTCAGGAAGCGGTGGAACCGGTCGAGGTAGGGGGGCCGCTCCGGCAGCAGGTAGTAGTGGGTGTTGCTGACTTTGCGGCCGTCGCGGACGATGGGCAGGATGCAGGGGCCCTTGCCGGGGCCGTCCCGGCCCTGCGCCTGGATCACTTTGGGGGCGGCGTATTTGGGGTCGGAGGCGAAGCTGTGCGTGGTGGGCATGGGCTTCCCCGGGGAGGTGGAGAGGTAGGAGGTGTAGGCCGAGGGGCTGGAGGAGTACAGCCTGGTCTGGGGGGAGCCCGCCGCCACACACATGGGGCTGGGGGTCCGGGAGCCCGGCTGGGACAGGGGCTCCCTGGGGGGGATCTGAGGGGGCCGGGGACCCGGAACCTCCTCCGCCAGGTCCGTGGGGGAAAGGGAGAGGTCCCTGGACCAGCGGGCGGAGGTGTAGTCCCCCCTCTTTACGGGCCGGGGGGGGATGGGGACCCGGGGGGGGATCTGAGGTCTGTCCTCGGTGTTTTGAAAGTAAAAAGCCGGCGTTTGCGACGGCGAGGAGGATAGAGCCGCGCCGGTGGGGACGTTCAGCCTCCTCATGCACTCCTGCTGGAGTTCCTGGAAGATCTCTGCGGACTGGGAGAAGGAGGAGGACGGGCCCTGGCTCTGCCTGCCGGGGAGGAAGAGGTTGTCCTCTAGTCCGGGTCTGTGTGAGCCCCGCAGGTCCAGAGACTCCCCGTCCACCGGCAGGCCGGGAGAAACTCCTCCGTCGTAGCTGGGGACCGTTTCCAGCTCCTCCGGGTGCTGCTGCTCAAAGCTGGTGATGGAGCTGACCTGAGTGGAGATAGAGGATTTAGAAATGACTCGAAAACACTACAAACTATTTGCAAGATCAATTCATTCAGTTCTTGATCGATTGGAAATAATCTAATTTGTAGGCCTGTGTTGAAAAGATCGATTTTCCGATTCTAAATCGATTCTCATATTAATTCCTAAAAAACGATTCGTATTTTTGTTTCATCATTACATTACAACTTTTGGTATTTTTTTGTTTATCCCCAAAAAAGGAATTTTTTGTTGGACACAATAATAACTGGTGCCATGTTTGTGCCTTTAAATATGTTTAAAGGTATGAAAACATTAAAGTTTTCAGTTATAATTGCACAAATTGTCTATATTTCATTACTTTATATACTGTCTTGGGGTTACATTTGCATAAAATGCTAAAAAACAAATTCGCAAAAATGTTAAACCGAAATAGACCGAAAATGGAAAAAAATAAAACGGAATGTGGGAATAAATAAAACTGATTTCATCCGTCTCTGTTTCCTCCCTGGATCTGTTTAGTAATTCTGACCCACATGATGTTTCTGAAAGCAGTTCTATCAGCATTCTGGGAGCTGATTGGTCCTTACAGCATCATTAGCTGCAATACTTGCTGTTTAATCTCAATATAATACTAGTATTAATATGTTGCATAACTACAGTCATATAATTCATGCAACAGATGAAAAAACGGTTTTAATAACACTAACCCAAATCAATATCAGAATCCAATCAAATCGAATCAAATCAAAGAGTGATAATTGATTCTGAATCTTAAAGGAGCTGTATGTAAGAGCAATAATAAAACGAATCATAAAATGACCCCGATATGTCAACAGACATTTAAAAATCATGTTCATTTCAAATACTTATGTCACTGACAACAGCACTCAAGCCAGGATATTCCAGTTTAAAAAGAGGAGTTGCAGCCCTCAACTGATGTTTATGTTGTCATGTTTTGTTTTGGCCTGAAGCTCCACCCTCCACCTATCTCCCAATCACCAAGTCAGTATTGTTTCTGAAGCTCCACCCTCCACCTATCTCCCAATCACCAAGTCAGTATTGTTTCTGAAGCTCCACCCTCCACCTATCTCCCAATCACCAAGTCAGTATTGTTTCTGAAGCTCCACCCTCCACCTATCTCCCAATCACCAAGTCAGTATTGTTTCTGAAGCTCCACCCTCCACCTATCTCCCAATCACCAAGTCAGTATTGTTTCTGAAGCTCCACCCTCCACCTATCTCCCAATCACCAAGTCAGTATTGTTTCTGAAGCTCCACCCTCCACCTATCTCCCAATCACCAAGTCAGTATTGTTTCGGCATCCGGGTTGCCAGCTCGGCTCTAATTATGGCAGCCATGGCAGGCTACGTTCCTGCTGCATTCTGCAGCCTACCTGGCAACCTCTGGTCGGGGGGAGGAGGGGGAGGGTACACGCCGCTCAACAATATTTTGAAAGTGACTGCAGTACCAGTTTTGGCCATTTCTTACAGACGGCTCCTTTAAGAATCGGAATGGATTCTTGATCTTTGAATGGATCCCCAGCCCTGCTCATTTGCATTCATCTTTGTGAAGACGGTCCGTGCTACTGTACCTCCATATCGTCCTCGTCCTGGGCCACGTCGTCGTAGGCGGGGGGCGGGGGCAGCGGCCGGGCGTCCCAGTCCACCACGGGGGTGGGGTGCAGCGGCCGGGGCAGGGACCTGCACGGGCTCTGGGGGGGAGTTCTGTCCAGGAGGTTCTCCGCCTCCAGGGCCAGCCGGGCCAGCGTGGGGATGGGGATCTCAATCACAGGAGAGGGGAAGGGCGTGGAGGGAGAGAACTCCTCCTCAAAGTCGATGAGGGACACCTCGGGGTGGGGGGCGGACCCCGGCGTCCCCGGAGTCCCCGGGGTCCCCGGGGTCCTGCAGGGCCCCTGTCTGGAGGCCGACACCCACGCTGCCGGCTTCAGCTTCAGCCCTTTGAGGGAACCGGTTTTCCTGAGCGATAGTCTCTTCAGAGCTGCTGACGTCAGGTCTTCTTCCTCGTTGACCGGATCATAGGACGGTTCTAGGGATACGGAAACAGAACACGCACATTAATACACTAGGTAGAGTTGAAAAGAAACAAAGATACGACACCACAATACAGGGAGAGGGTAAGAGGTTGAGGCCACGTTTCCACATAGCCGTGTATTTACAAAAACGGATATTTCCCCATCTACGTTTTGAAAAATACCATCATTTACACAAATCCGCATAAATATCTGTTAAGGTGCTATGAGCAGCCAAACCTACAGGGGGCAGTGTAACGAGAAGATAAAGTCATGCTAGCCAATCAGAATCCTGGAAAAAAACATCAACAAATGACACGAGTAACTTCCAGTTACTTCCAAGATGAACGAGAGTCTTTGGTTTGGAGTGACAGAGAAGTGGAGTTACGTTTAAGTGTGACTTTAGAATATAAAACAGGTCAAATACAAGTAAATATTGACGGTGGCCAAACAAATTGTAAACACTGGTCGCACTCATGACGCTGCACTGTAAAAACTCAAAATCTTACCAGGAATATTTGTCTTATTTCTAGTTAAAATGTCTCATTTTTAGTCCAAAAATCTCATTACACTTAAAACAAGAGTCATCACCAGATAAATAACTTATTTGACAATTTTCACCTGTTTCAAGTAAATTTGAACTTTTTTCCAGTGATGAGTCTAATGCCGCGTTCCATTTGTCCTCGGAAGTCGGAATTTCCCAGTTCCCAGTCGGAATTTTCAACTGGAACGCCCCTCGAAGTGGGATTTCCTACTGGGAAAGTGGGAGAAGCTTCACCACCCCCGAGTTACCATTCCAAGATGGCTGCCATTCCCAGTTCCCAGTTCCGATTTCTGAGGTAAATGGAACGCGGCATAAGTTAGTTTTTCTTCCGGTAGTTTAACTTCCGGTCCCCCCCTATCCAATCAGAACCTTCCCAACCCCCAGACCTGGAGAGGAATTGGAGAAAGCCGATCCAACGTGTTTTCCATGTAAACCTCAATTCAGAATTACTATTTCCATGTAAACTTGAAGGAAAATAGTTTAATTCTGAATTATTTAATTTGGAATCATTAATTCCAAATTAAAAAACATCATGTAACCGTGGCCAATCTGAACAGTTCAAATTCCAGTTCATGATCTGCAGAATGAACAAGTTCACTTTCAAGTTCTTTATTTGCAAATATGTGGCGTTCAGTTCAACGTTCTCACAGAAATGAACGCGTTCATTTGAACTGGTTCATGCTCAACACTGGCCGTGGATCCATTGATGGAAACCAAAGCTCTCTAAGATTACTTTCCCACCACAAATGCAAGACAAATATTAGCTCTACACAGCAAAACACTGCACATCTGTTAGAGGGAGTCAAGAGACTGGAGAAATAATGATCTGAACTTAGCACACTTAATTTTTCATCCCCGCCAATTAGCAGCCAATGCCAGGAAAAGGAGATGACAGATCACTGCAAAAGGTCAAGCAAACGGCGAGGAGAGGAGAGATGTTGCGATGTACCTTTGAGGAGTGGCGCTAACAGAGAACAGAGGGGGCAGGAACACTGGGAGAGGAGCTGCTGAGAGAAACCACACTTACTCTGGATCAACACTGCTGGCTGAGGAGGCCGGGGAGGACGCTCCTCTGCAGAAAGAGAGACGCCACCGCCGCAGAGAGAACAGAGGGAAGAGACGGTAGCAGCAACCACAGTAAGACCGGAGCCACAATGCACAAGCAAACATCAGATTTAAGAGAAAAGCTTTGTTAAAGCTAGAAAAAAAATGAAAAAGCGAGCTGTTTGGCGTCTGTCTTCCTCAACAGAAACATTTTAAAGAGCCACAACCTTGAACTGAATGTAAATAGAGGGAATGGGCATGATGTCACAGATGCAACTTCACAGCGGGTTACGCCCACTGAGCACGCTGCAAAACTCAAAATCTTACCAGGAATATTTGTCTTATTTCTAGTTCAAATGTCTCATTTTTAGTCCAGAAAATCTCATTACACTTAAAACAAGAGTAATTACCAGAAAAATAACTTGTTATTTGACCATTTTCACCTGTTTCAAGTAAATTTTCACTTGAAATAAGTAGAAAAATCTGCCAGTGGGACAAGATTTATCTTCTCATTACAAGCAAAAAGATCTTTTTTTTTTATTTTTCTAGATTTTTCTACTTATTTTAAGTGAAAATACTTGAAACAGGTGAAAATTGTTGTTTTTTCTAAGTGTTCTTGTTAAGATTTTGAGTTTTTGCAGTGCAAGACTGAGTGTCAGGAAGACTGAGTGTCAGCGTAAACTTTCAGTTTGAGTAACTGTAAAACATCTAAAATGGGAAAGAGCTGTTGTGCGATCGACTGTACTCATAGATTTAGCAAGAAGAGTTATCGTTTTACAAACTGCTGAAAAATAAGCTTAAGAGAGACAAATGGATCGCTGCAATTCACAGAAACAACTGGATTCCAGACACAGAAACGTGGATTTGTGGTTCCCATTTTGTATCAGGTAATGTTGGATTTTTGGGTAGCTAACGTTAAACGGTCAAATCATAAAGTTCAGTGTCTTCATCACTTTAATTTCTACAACAAATCCTGCCTTGAAGTCGGACCAAGCGTCAATACTTTTGTAAGCCTTCAAGCTTTGCTTCGTGTATTTACCCGGCGTAGAAATTAAGTACATATAAATATCAGGAAACTGGATTTGTGTCCAAATATTAATGTTCATGGACCACTGGTTCTTGGTAACTGTACCAAATATTAATGTCCATGGACCACTGGTTCTTGGTAACTGTACCAAATATTAATGTCCATGGACCACTGGTTCTTGGTAACTGTACCAAATATTAATGTCCATGGACCACTGGTTCTTGGTAACTGTACGGGTCACTGTCAAGTCCAACTGACGCTAATTTAAGCTGATAATCAGCTGTTATCCCGTCTTCTCCACTAGTTGCAGTGTGAGTAAGGGCAGATTATTAGCGAGATAAAGAAAGTGTTGAATGTTTGTTTGTTAGTGTTTGACTTCTTTCACCCACTTTTAGTCCGTCCTGGCAGCTGCGTGGCCCGGGCGCCATTGAGGTCGAAATCCAGAACATCCGGAGGGTCCATGGGGTTCCCGAGATACAAACTGGCGGGAAAAGACAGACCCCAGGATTTAAAATAACACGTTACCTCTTTGCAAGAAACCACACTTTTACCGGCATCTTAACATTATTCTGGTAAATCTTTACAAATGAGACATTTCTGGCGCCTTTCCACTAGAACCTACTCAGACCAACTCGCCTCAGTTTGGTTCTTTCCCACTAGGGTTCTAACGTGTCGAGTAGATACTTTTCTGTAACTACTCTGCCGAGGTTCTAAGCTGCTGAGTCGGCTGTATCTGACATCATCACACTACAGGCCACCGATTGGTCGGGGGGTTGGAGTCAGACGTCTGAGTCAGGAGGAGGAAATCAGAGAAAGAGACTCTGACGGATTCTTGTTCATTTTATTCAACAGGCAATGGCAGCAAAAGTCTGTTTCATGATCCAACTCTGAGATGCAGATGTTCATAAACCTGGTGCTGAGGAGAGAGTTAAAAAGGGATCTAGACGGAGATAAGGAACGACCAGATCTACCAGGAGCTCTGTCTCTTCATAGCTGCTCACGGCTCCAGCTGACTTTTCAGCAATGCCGAGACAAACACCACAAAAATTAAAAAGCGTTCCCGCTCGAAACTTCTCTCACTCCCATCTATCATCTCCTCCAGGTTCTACATCTTTAGTGTTGTTGTCTTCTTCGTTTAGATCACACAATCAAATACGTCACAGCAGCTTCACTCCAACCTCCTACTTCTCCAGATACTGAATTGTAGTGGAAAAGAAACTAGACCGAGCTGAGATGAGTAGAGCTGAGTAGGTTCTGGTGGAAAAGCAGCGTAACTGAACTCTGGGAGGACGAGGATCTTACTCGTCGATGCGGTCGGGGAAGCCCCAGCAGCGATGGGGGTCCGTGTCTCCGTGCCCCGTGTGGATGAAGCTGTTCTTCAGCGGCCTGCTGATGTCGTGGGCCGACAGCCCCGCCACCGACGTCACCACGTTCCTGGGGAACTGGCCCACCTTCAGGGTGCGTTTGTTCTGCCCTCGCCACCAGTAGTTCTCTGCCCTGGAACGGAGCACATGTCCAGCGTCAACATGGAAAAGACAACTCTTTTTTCCAGGTGCCAGATGAGTGGGATTAACACTCTGGATAACCTTACTACACCTTCAGAAAGTCTCCATACGAGTAATTAAACCAGTAATTACAGCAGAAACTTTTCATGGGAAGTTAAACTGGATCAGGATGGAAGTGCTCTGATTTTCTGGTCAAAACTAACTGAAATATATAAAATTTACAGGTATTTACAAACACTATGATAAATAATGAATACAATAACTTAAAAAAAAAACCTTGCTTAGTTTGGTACTTGGCCAGTAGGGATGGGCGGTATGGACCAAAAAATGTATCACGATAATTTCTGGCATTTATCCCGATAACAATAGAAATTACGATAAAAAAAATACCAATTCAACTCCACCTTTGTAACTATAAATCTATCACCACATTCAGTCTTTGGAGCCCCCAAATCACTGCTCTAAAAGATACTAAATGCTACTAAACTACACCAATTAAATTGAATTCATAAAAAACCAATTAAATGAGTTACACCTGTACTGCAAAACTGGAATGACTCAAGCTCCTCGCTCTCAGATCCTTCTTTCTTTCTTTCTTTCTTTCTTTCTTTCTTTCTTTCTTTCTTTCTTTCTTTCTTTCTTTCTTTCTTTCTTTCTTTCTTTCTTTCTTTCTTTCTTTCTTTCTTTCTTTCTTTCTTTCTTTCTTTCTTTCTTTCTTCTTTCACGCACACGTATGTTGTGCGTGGATTTAACACAGAACCATAAATCAGCTTTACACAAAAACATCAACAGGAATTTATCGTTTTTACCGCGAGATGACAAATTCTTGCCGTGGGGAATTTTTTTGACGGTATATCGTGAACGGTAAAATATTGCCATTCTTATTGGCCAGACGACGGAGAACGTTGCTTCTATCGATACAACAGTGGTAACAAATGGCAGTAATAATTAGAGATGCACCGATCAGGATTTTGAGGGCCGATCACCGATCACGGTGTGAAATCCATAAATTCTTCAATATTGTTGTCTCATGTACAACACTAGGTAACAAAATTCGGAGATGAGAAAGCATCATGAATTGACTGTTTTATTGCAGGCAATATGCAATCCTTCGCCCTCTAGAGACTCTTAGAGATGATTTAGACTCATGTAGCTTATTAACTTCAGCTTTCCTGTGGTAATAAATGTGTACAACACAACGTGCAGTGCACCAACACAGACATGTCACACTCTTAGAGTTGATACAAGTTGTAAACTATAAACCTTAGCTTTCCTGTGGAAAAAGGAATAAATCTTACAATAAAAAATGAATTATGAATTATTAAGCTTTGTGAAAGCTTTAGCGATAGCATCCGCCGCGTGTGAGGAAACTATTGTGAGTTTGTTTGTTGTTGTAAACGTCATTAGATCGGCCTGCTTTGAACTATTATTTTGAGAACGGCGATCCAAACCGATAGGGGCAATATCGGCCGATACCGATCGGTTGCTGATCGATCGGTGCATCTCTAGTAATAATAGTGCCCACTATGCTACTGCAATCACTGGCTTCATGCTAAAACCCTTTACACATCACAAACACAAAGCCAGACACATATATATTATAGTTAGTTAAACCACTGGAATAATAAAGAATAATAAAACAGTAAAGACAGCTGCTGACAGTAATACGATAGTGTCTTCATGGGAACTCGCCCTCTTCCATTCAGCATGTCTGATTTACGGCACAAGCATGACTTTTGCAAATCAGTAAAAACTGCTGATCAGTTTAAAATGCCTTGTAACCCACCTCCCCTCTATAATGGTGATGACATCATTGATCTGTATTTGGAGTTTATCGGGCTCTTCAAAGTCCTGCAGGGCACACATGTCCGTGGGCATCGTCTGGAAAACAGCACAGAGACGTTAAAGACCTAACTCATGTTAGAGACTCAGAGCATCAGCTGTTTGTGAGTTACGCCACCAGGGGGAGCCACTGCTCCATTTCTGCACACAAGGTTTGGTAGAGAAGCTGATGGTGATCTCAGAAAGATATCAGTACAATAAAGTACATCTTCACTAGGGTTGACAACTCCCTGAAAAATAAATAAGGGACATCATCAACCCGGTTGCCTTCACCCTTCCTGGTGTGGTGAATTTTTTTAGCCCCTTTTTTTTGGTGAGTGAAATGATTTTTTTATCTATTTGACTCGAACCTGAATTGAATTACATGCATATTTTTGAATGACATGAACACATGGAAAACAAATTATTATCCAGCAATTCACTTTAATACAAAATAACAAAATGAACTTAATAAAATGAGTATCTTTCTTAAACAGAAACCTGTCCTGCTTAACTTAAAATTGTATAAATTAATATAAAACAATAGAAAGAAAGCAGAACATCCATTCTGTAATAGTGCACATTTTTAGTGCAATAACAAAAGTGCAAACAGAAAGATAGATATAGAGCAGATGGAGTTGATATAGAAATAGTATGGTGTAAATAAGTATATTTATATCAATATTTATATGGGCGTGTGTGTACAAATATATATAAAATACGATAAAAAACTATGTGTATGTATGTATAGGTAAGTGTGTGAGTATAATTATAGTATAGTTAGTTATTATAAATACTTGTTAATAAATGATTAGTGAATGGGGTAGGATTAAATAAGTTTACACTTCTTCCTACTCCTTTTTGCACATGTAAATTAAGATAGTAAGTGTTAAAGTATGAAATTCTTTGTTTTGTTTTCTTATCTTCTCTTTTAATTGTTGCCTTTTACATGTACAAAATAAATCCAATCAATCAATCAATCAATCAAAAGTCTGTAGAAAACTTGTAAACATATTTGTGCCTCAAAGACATGACTGTAGCTACAGTTGTAGTAAAACAGAACAAAATAACTTGTGAACTCAACAGCTTAATGCCATTTTCCATTGGCATTTTATGACTATTTCGGACTCTCACAGTAAATCGGGACAAAGTGCGTCCCTTTTCAGCTCAATACGGGACGTACTTTAGTTTATAAATACGGGACGATTCCGTTTTTCAAGGGCCTGCAAAAACTCAAAATCTTAAGAATATTTATCTTATTTCTATTTAAAATGTATCATTTTTAGTAAAAAAAAATCTCATTACACCTAAAACAAGACTCATCACTGGAAAAAAAAAACAACAATTTTCACCTGTTTCAAGTAGATTTTCACTTAAAAAAAAATCTGCCAGTGGAACAAGATTTTTTTGCTTGTAAAGAGAAGATAAATCTTGTCCCACTGGCAGATTTTCCTACTTTTTTCAAGTGAAAATTTACTTGAAACAGGTGAAAATTGTCAAATAAGTTATTTTTCTGGTAATGACTCTTGTTTTAAGTGTAATGAGATTATTTAACTAAAAATAAGACATTTTAACTAGAAATAAGACAAATATTCCTGGTAAGATTTTGAGTTTTTGCAGTGGGACGGTTGGCAACCCTAGACTTCACCAAACAAAGGCAGCACATCCTGATCTGGGACTGAGATCTCCGTCTATCCAACCTCTGGCTCTCTTACCTCCAGCAGGAACTCCCGCAGGGCCACAAACGTGGGCCTGTCGTCCGCTTTCTGAGCCCAGCACTGCAGCATGACGTTGTAGAGATCTTGCGGACAGTCCTCCGGCTTAGGCAGGCGTTCGCCTTCTTTATCGATCTTGTGCAGAATCTTTTGTTTTTAAAACACAAAAGAGAGAAGCGTGAAGAGTGAAGGTGAGTGAAGGTGCCCGTCTCCTCCTCCCAACATTCCTGTGTAGAGGCGTGTCCAGCGCTGCTCACCTGGCTCCCGTTCAGGCCCAGCCACGGCTCCTGGCCGTGCGTGAACATCTCCCAGAGAGTCACTCCAAACATCCACGTGTCTGTGGCGTGGGAGAACGTTCTGGTCTTCAGGCTCTCTGGGGCACACCTGCAGCAGGACACAAAGAAATAAAGAAACAAGTGAATAAGCTGAATTCACTGAATGAATGAATTCAGCCTATTTATTATCAATTTGTACATAGAACTTATTTAACACCTCGCAAGCTTTACCATCTGAAGATCCTGGCTAGCTCTTTATGTACACTATGCTCTCAGAATAAACCAGGAACCTTCATCAGGTCTGGGAATGGCAACCTGTTGCAGACTTCTGGCAACAGGTTGCAACTGCATTGTCCTCCATAAAAGTGCAGAATATTCCAGTAAACCCTCAAACACTTATTTTAAATAATGTATCCACAATTTATGCTTCACTATGTCAAAAACCAATTTTGCTTGCTGGTCTAACAGCAGCAAAAGAGATAATTGCAGTAAGATGGAAACCAGCACACACGCTTAAAGGAGCATGAGGCTCCTTTTAAGAAATGAGACTCTCTAGCGCCACCCTTCACCACGACGGTCGTTGGGGGTACTGCAGCCAACAGTGAAGCCGGCACGGGAGAACGGGGAGAACGTGCATGCAGCGTCATGTGACGTCACATCCGCAGGACAGCGCGGGAAATTCCGGCCCGGAATTGCAGCACATTTTGCAGCACACAGCCTGTTCAAGGCAACGGAGAGATACACTAGAGGGTTTACGAATTTTTATCATAAATCCTGCCTCAATCCTGCCTCATGCTCCTTTAACATCTCTCATTGGTATTTGACTTTTCTTGATATTATCTATCTGAAAATATCTACAGCCCGGATTCATAATGCAAAACAACTAAATATTTGATTTTGTTATATGGCAGTGTCTGTACAGCCGCCCGGATGAGCCGCCCAGTGTCATGTGGCTTCTACGAGCCGTTCAGATTCTGCTCCCGTTGTTGGTTTAGAGGCTGAATTTCCAATTTATTTAGCAAAAACAATCAAGAGCTTGTTTTCAAGACATTCAAGACCTGTTTAAAATAGGTATTATATGCCATAATAGGTCCCCTTTAAGTTTACGAATGGATAATAGTAGGGATGGGAATTGATAAGATTTTTTCGATTCCGATTCTCTTATCGATTCTGCTTATCGATTCGATTCTTTATCGATTCTCTTATCGATTCTCATTTGGAAAAAAGGAGAAGAAACCATTTTAGAAAATACTAAAATACTAAAAAGAAACAATTTTAGTATCAACTTTGTTTTAATAAAACAAAGTTGATACTAAAATTGTTTCTTTGTTTCAATTTCTTTGTTTCTCCGATCTTTTTTGTTCAAAGATATAAAACTTTTATATCTTTGAACAAAAAAAATATAATGAGGTCTTAAGATGCCCCCAGCCTTAGGCTCCTCGATGGTGCCAGTGGGTCCCCACAAAATGATTTGTAATATACAGTAAAATATGTATTTAATATAAAATGATAATAATAAAATAAATATTCTTCTGTAGAAATTAATGAAAAACAACAAATTATTTTGTGGCAATTACACAAGAATGTCCAGTAACATGTTCAACACCACAAACTTAGTCCCTGCTTGGTGACATTCATCTATTCTGGCCTGATTCTCTTCCTGCCTTGATGAAAGGAGAATCTAGCGGTAGATGCTCTTTAACTTCTCCATAGATGAGCTGATCAGTTGCAGCTGTGTCAGGAGCTCCGCTGTCCGCCGGAGCGCAGCTCTTCTAAAGCATGATTTATGGTCCGCGTTAAATCGACGCAGAGCCTACGGCGTAGGGTACGCGGCAACGCGCGCCGTACGGTGCATGTTGCCGCGTACCCTACGCCGTAGGCTCTGCGTTGGTGTAACGCGGAACCATAAATCAGCCTTACCACATGCAGGCTGACTCCGCGCTCCCAGCGGATCAGCCGGCTGAGTCCTAACAGTTTCCCCCCTCTGTTGAAATGTCCACATTGCAAGAATTGTCGCCCTGTTGTCATCCTTTTTGGTAAAATGTAACCAAACTTCCCAGCGTTTATGCCGCTTTGTCCCCGTGTTTTCCTGCTGGGCGCAAATGCGCACGCTGCGCAACGTGCTTGGTGACGTCATTCGCGCCCGCTGGAATCGATAAGGGAATCGTTTGGGAAAAAGGCAAACGATTCCAAGGAATTGAAACACTGGGAACCGGTTCTCAACAAGAACCGGTTCTCGATTCCCATCCCTAGATAATAGTGAATATTTCATAAAAAGAGGTGCAGATGGTTCGTGTCTACCAGACTGAGACATCGTTCTTAAGAATCTTTTTTTGGACTATCATCCATCCATCCATCCATCCATCCATCCATCCATCCATCCATCCCTCCATCCCTCCATCCACTCATCCATCCATCCATCCATCCATCCATCCATCCATCCATCCATCCATCCATTCATCCATCATCCATCCATCCATCCATCCATCCATCCATCCATCCATTCATCCATCATCCATCCATCCATCCATCCACCCACCATGCGAAGGGGACCTTGCGGTGCTCCTGCATGACGTAGTGCTCGTGGTCGTTGGGCAGCGCCCTCATCAGGCCGAAGTCCCCGATCTTCACCCGGTGAGCCGAGGCCAGCAGGATGTTCCTGAACAGAGAGACGTTCAATTATTCATCTGCTGCTTTAAAAATGCTGTTATGTCTTATCTGCCAAGCCTTTTTTCACACTACCGAGGATTTCATGGTAACTTAGAGCAATTGTAATCATAGCTAAGCAGAGGCTAAAACTGAACTTTAGATACATTAAGAAAATCAGGAAAAGAAAAAAAACAAGTAAAAGTGACTTTTTCTGAACGCTAAAGGTTTATTATCAGTCAGTCTAGGTTGTGATCACCTTTTATAACATAAAATGAATTTAGTTTATCTGCTTTTTTTAATGACATGCATGTAAATCAGGTTGAGACCAAGTGTTTTCCTGAGTTATTCCAGGATACTGCATTTATTTACAGCCAGAAACTTCTGAGTTTGTTTCAGAATACAATCTTGTGTATGTCGACCTGCGGAGTGAAACTGTGGAACAGGCTGAACTTAAATAGTTGTATATTATGGATATAGATATGTTATATGTAGGTATGTAGGCCTATATGGATATATTGAGTTGTATTATACGTACAGTATTTGTGTATCTATATCTCTATTAACATATACTGATTTATAGTTATATGTAGATATGTCGATATATAGATTTATAGTAATTTCTATGGATATAATTGGGGGTAAATATATGAACCAGTGTATATATAGCATATATACTCTTATAAAGTTATTCAAGTATATTGTTATACCATTGCTGTCTATTGTTCTATATTATATTGTAGTATTATAGTAAATTAATGATAATGTAATACTATACATTATAATTACTTCTATTAGTACATACATACATAGTAGCACAACTAAATGCTGGGCGTTTGTTTTGTTTTCTTTTTGTTTGTGTTGATTTGTTTGATTTTGACTATACTATATACATATAATTGGGTATTATATTGCTATATTTAACATTTAATTTAATAAGTTATTCAAGTAGGTATGGGTGTTTTATAAGTAAGTTTATTGAAACTCGTCTTGGTATACTGTATGTAAGAATGTATGTAAGATTTGGGGGTAGGACTATATATATATATATATATATATATGTATACATATACAAATAAATATATATATATATATACATATATATATATATACATATACAAATAAATATATATATATATATATATATATATATATATATATATATATATATATATATATTTATTTATTTGTATTCTGTTTTTTTACTTTTTTGTACTCTTTTTATCATGCATGTTCGAAATAAAATTTTCAAATAAAATACTACGACCCAGAGCCTTTTGAAACCTTGTCTGTGTTTCCTCTTGTAAGCTCTTCATTTCATGGTGAACTTTGAAAACGAGATGTCTACTCTCTGGTTGAAGGACCACACGCTTAGTCCTTCATTACATATTTATGTAACAGAATAATGGATACATTACTGGTTATAGTATAGTATGACTCGTTGTTAGTTAGTAATCAACTGGTCAAGTTGGAATATTTATTATGAATAAAAACCTTTCCCTCTGTTTCCAGCTGGATGGAGATGAAAAGCTTGGCCTAGTGCGACCCCTGCTGGTCGTGTTGTGTAACTACAGGAAGCTCGTAAACTCAGGTGCTTCATTTCCAACATTGTTACGCCTCAAAAGACTTGAAAGAGTTGTTAGACTGATATAGAAGACATTTGTGAAAGAAATTACAGTTTGAAATAGGAAATGGGAGAATAGTTTTCTCATTCTTCATTTTGTTTTACGAAACTTTTAACAAAGCTTTTTTTATTATTTTTTTTTTTTTTTTTTTTGTCTCAACTTCATTTTGACAGCAAATTCTTTTTAAAAACAGCGTCAGAGTCCCGGCTGAGGGACGCGCTACACTCACACTCAGGCAGCAGCTGTGAGGATTTTTCTCCTCCAAAATATTGTCAGTAAATGTGACAAATTTAAACAAGTCTAAAAAGCTGAGGCCACCCAGCTCAGGCCAAGCAGTGACTCATGTTGTTTCTGGGCCAAGTTCCCATAAAACAAGCTGCACATTTCTGGGTGGAGGAGAAAGAGAGGCCGTATAAATATTTCAACATACCAGTTTGATGAGAAAAAACTAAAAAATCTGGAGCGTGAAGAATAGAAAGCTTTTTCTTTCGTAGCTATTAAAAACGTGTGTCTCTTATATTAAAAACAAATGGGAGCTGGAGTTAAATGTTATCATTGAAGATGGGGAGTGGGACACAATGTGCATTGGATGTCATAAAGGTATCAATAGTAACACGTGGAAGGAGTTTGACTGGAAGATGAAGACTATGTTCTTTAAGACTCTCTGTGGTCTAAATGTGCAGGTAACCCAGCAGCAATACAGAGGGAATGTGCATGATCGTCACAGATGCAACTTCACAGCAGGTTACGGCCACTGAGTGTCAGAAAGACTGAGTGGCAGAAAGACTGAGTTGCAGCGTAAACTTTCAGTTTGAGCCACTTGAAAACATCTAAAATGGGAAAGAGCTGTTGTACGATCGACTGTACTCATAGATTTAGCAAGAAATCGGAGTTATTGTTTTACAGACTGCTGAAAAATAAGCTTAAGAGAGACAAATGGATCACTGCAATTCACAGAAACAACTGGATTCCAGACACCGAAACGTGGATTTGCGGTTCCCATTTTGTATCAGGTAATGTTGGATTTTTGGGTAGCTAACGTTAAACGGTCAAATTATAAAGTTCGGTGTCCTCACCACTTTAATTTCTACAACAAATCCTGCCTTGAAGTCGGACCAAGCGTCAAGACTTTTGTATCTTCAAGTTTTGCTTCGTGTATTTCCCCGGCGTAGAAATTAAGTACGTATAAATATCAGGAAACTGGATTCGTGGTCAAATATTAATGTCCATGGACCACTGGTTCTTGGTAACTGTACCAAATATTAATGTCCATGGACCACTGGTTCTTGGTAACTGTACCAAATATTAATGTCCATGGACCACTGGTTCTTGGTAACTGTACCAAATATTAATGTCCATGGACCACTGGTTCTTGGGGTAACTGTACGGGTCACTGTCAAGTCCAACTGCCTTTAATTTAAGCCCATAATCAGCTGTTATCCCGTCTTCTCCACTAGTTGCAGCTGTTTTTACCACTCAGTGCAGTAAGGGGGTGAGGTCCAGCGGGAAAGTGACATCAATGCATAACCTCTATACATTATTTTTGATTTATCAGTTTTATTCAACTTTCTAGACCCCACTGGCCCCATTTTGTTACTGTCTTTAACGCCTTCATATATATTCTGTGATGTTGTCAAGGAATGTCTGTGTTTTTCTTCAATAGTTCAAAAAAACTAAAAAGGTGTGTCTCTCTCATACCTGGCTGCCAGGTCCCGGTGGATGAACCTCCTCTGCTCCAGATAAGCCATGCCACAGGACACCTGCACGGCGTACTGGCAGAGGGTGTGGATGAGCACGGGGCCCTGAGCACGGACGCAGCGCAGACGCTCCAGCAGGGACCCCAGAGGAGCCAGCTCCGTCACCTGCAGGGGGAAAACAGGAGGGCGAAGGTCAAAGCTGCAGAAATGAAACACATACGTGATCTGAAAAGGAGAGAGGCAGAAAGAAGGGACTCACCATCTTCATGGGGTGGGTGAGCACCACGCCGTAGAGGCGGATGAGGTTCTGGTGGTCCAGGGAGTGCATGGCGTTCACCTCGCAGATGAAATCCTCCAGAGCATCAGGGTGACTCAGCACATCCGTCTTCAGGCACTTCACCGCCACGTTCAGCTGGAACAAGACACATCACAAGTCCTGCACCTGCTTCTCTTAAGCCACGTTTACACAAACGGATATTTCCCCCTCTACGTTTTGAAAAATACCATCATTTACACGAACCTGCATAAATATCTGTTAAGGTGCTATGAGCAGCCAAACCTACAGGGGGCAGTGTAACGAGAAGATAAAGTCATGCTAGCCAATCAGAATCCTGGAAAAAAACATCAACTAATGACACGAGTAACTTCCAGTTACTTCCAAGATGAACCAGAGTCTTTCGTTTGGAGGGACAGAGAAGTGGAGTTACTTTTAAGTGTGACTTTAGAATATAAAACAAGTAAAATACAAGAAAATATTGACGGTTACAAACAAATTGTAAACACAGGTCGCACACATGACGCTGGTGACGTTTCTGTCACATAATGTAACGTTCTGAAGCCTAAATGTCCATTTCTCTCCGTTTACAAGCAAACGTGAAGACGGAGGTTTTAAAAATCTCCACTTTGGCCGGAGTTTTCAGAAATGATAGTTTTTGGAGACTTTGAGCTTCTTTTTCATGTAAACGAACGGCCAAAACGCATGAAAACACCACCGTTTTTGCTACGTGGAAACGGGGCCTTAATGACCACGTAGGATGCAAACAGTTTTTTTTCAATGGTTGTTTTTCTGATGTGGGAGCCGTAAAATGTGGGGTACCGCAGGGCAGTTGCTTAGGGCCATTATTGTTCACAATCTTCACAAATTATTAGGGGTGTAACAATAAATCGCGCCACGAAATTTCATGATACAAAAACGTCACGATACGTGTCGTGGAGGTGACAAACTGTAGCCCGATATTGAGTTATTAATATTAATATATCGTGTTTACTAGTAACGCGCATCCTATTGGTGCAGCGCGATCAGCTCTCAGATGTTTTCCAGTTGCTCAAACTGAAGGTTTACGCTGACACTCAGTCTGTCTGACACTCAGTCTTTCTGTCTTATTTCTAGTTAAAATGTCTCATTTTTAGTCAATAAATCTCATTACACTTAAAACAAGAGTCGTTAGCAGAAAAATAACTTGTTATTTGACAATTTTCACCTGTTTCAAGTAAATTTTCACTTAAAATAAGTAGAAAAATCTGCCAGTGGAACAAGATTTATCTTCTCATTACAAGCAAAAAAATCTTGTTCCACTGGCAGATTTTTCTACTTATTTTAAGTGAAAATATACTTGAAACAGGTGAAAATTGTTGTTTTTTCCAGTGATGAGTCTTGTTTTAAGTGTAATGAGATTTGTTTTGACTAAAAATGAGACAAGATTTTGAGTTTTTGCAGTGTATACGAGCTTGCGTTCCAGCCGGACCGTGTCCTCACCAGCTTCCCCGTGGGCGTCAGCCACTCTCCCCTCTTCACCACCCCGAAGGATCCGTCCCCGAGCTTCTGGAACAGCGTCAGGTCCTTCTCCGGGATGAGGCAGGTCAGGGCCTGCTGCTGCTGCTGGCCGTCCAGGGGAGCCCCGCCCGACTGCGTGCACAGCACCCCCTCCCCCAGGCACAGGGCGGGCGGGGGGGACAGCTTACGGAAGGAGGAGGCCGGCTGTCCCTGCTGAGGGAATTCTCCATCTGGACGCTTCCCACTAAACACCTTGGGAAAAATACAGAACAGAAAACGAAGAGATGAATAAACTTCTCGCATAATGTGGAGCAACTGGTTTACAGAGAGAACCAAGGTGGTGAAATAGAGCCCAGAACAGTGTGATAACCAGGGCTGGGGATCGATTTAAATCTCAAGAATCCATTTAATTCAGATTCTTAAGATTCAGAATCAATTATCAAGATTTGATTGGATTCGATTCGATTCCGATATTGATTTAGGTTAGTGTTATTAAAACAGTTTTTTTGAGCTGTTGCATGGATTATATGACTGTGTAGTTACAGTATACAACATATTACTACTAGTATTATATTGAGATTAAACAGCAAGTATTGCAGCTAATGATGCTGTAAGGACCAATCAGCTCCCAGAATGCTGATAGAACTGCTTTCAGAATCATCGTGTGGTAGAATTACCAAACAGATCCAGGGAGGAAACAGAGACGGATGAAATCGGTTTTATTTTTTCCCACATTCCATTAATTTTTTTTCCATTTTCTGTTTTTTTAATTTCTTTCTGTTTTTAATTTTTGAAAATGTGTTTTTTAACATTTTATGCAAATTTAACCCCAAGACAGTATATATATATATATATATATATATATATATATATATATATATATATATATATATATATATATATATATATATATATATATATAAAAAAGCCATTGAAAATGAATGTATCTTAGTATAATGCAAATATATTAAAGAAGCATATATGTGTACTATTGAGCATTAACATGTGTTTCAGAGAGCAGGAGATATGATGACTAGTTGCCTATAAGTATTGTAATGGTGCAAAAAGTCAAACTTCATGTTCATGTTATCATTTATCCTAACCTTTATTGGAATGTACATCCAAGTTTAGTTGCAGGAATCTGAGGGAACGGATGTAAGAACAAAACTGGACAAGAACATCTGAAACAACCACAACCAAATTCACTCTATCCGGATGGAGCAATTTAACTGGATAGTTTTTATTTAAAGGCCCAAATGAAATAGAGTAACGAGGCTGTTTTTAAAATGTAAGGAGTAAAAAGTACAGATAATTGTGTGAAAATGTAAGGAGTAAAAGTAAAAAGTTGTCTGAAAAATAATTACTCCAGTGAAGTATAGATAACCAAAATTTCTACTTAAGTAAGGTAACGAAGTATTTGTACTTCGTTACTTGACACCTCCGGCCTATATGTGGTCCTAGATTCTGGTACAAAACACTTGTATACATGAATGCCAGTCGTCTGATTTGACAACCCACATTTCTAGAAATGCAAATTATCAATATGTCTGCACTGGATAACGTTGCTGGTGGTGTGAATGCGAGCTCGGCCCACAACAGTTTCCACTTGGTGTATATGAAGTGTTTATAGTGCGGGACGTTTAGTGAAGCACACACAAGCAACCAGTGTTCAGCTGTCAAACTTTTTTTTTAAATTGAGAAACCACCAAACGTGAGCATGAGAAGGTGTGAAGTAGGCAGCTCATTCACAACAAACCAGCGCCGTATGCACACGCCGGTAATATCTGTGGATACAGAGCTGCAAGTCATGCAGCGAGGCAGCAGAAATGCCCTGGAAACAGAGAAACGCTCTCTTGAAACGAGCAGGGCCGTGCAGGAATGGCCGGCTGTTAGGACGTATTCATCAGGAAGCACGATTAGATTAAGTGAGCACTGTGACCTGAATGTTTCTATGTGCATATGCTTGTATTTCTTTGGCTGCTTCCCATCCGGGGCCCAAAACAATGTGCGTGCTGTGAGAAGCAACGACTGAACTTTTCCCATTAGCGTCTGAATCATACCGTCTTCCAAAATAGGAACGTGCAGATAAATGTCTCTGTCTTACAGTAACATCCATATATGATGATGAAACATCAGTAATGACTTACAAACACAAATCTAAAACAGTTGGGACATTTTTTTTTCATCATTACATTACAACTTTTTTTTTTGTTTATGCCCAAAAAAGGAATGTTTAGTTGGACACCAGAATAACTACTGCCATGTTTTTGCCTTTAAATATGTTTAAAGGTATGAAAACATTAAAGTTTTCAGTTATAATTGCATAAATTTACAAATTGTCTATATTTCATTACTTTATATACTGTCTTGGGGTAACATTTGCATAAAATGCTAAAAACCAAATTCTCAAAAATTAAAAACCGAAATAGACCAAAAATGGAAAAAATTAAAACGGAATGTGGGAAAGAATAAAAACTATTTCATTCTGGATCTGTTCGATAATTCTGATCCACACGATGTTTCTGAAAGCAGTTCTATCAGCATTCTGGGAGCTGATTGGTCCTTACAGCATCATTAGCTGCAATACTTGCTGTTGAATCTCAATATAATAGTATTAATATGTTGCATAACTACAGTCATATAATTCATGCAACAGCTCAGAAAACAGTTTTAATAACACTAACCCAAATCAATATCGGAATCGAATCAAATCTTGATAATCGATTCTGAATCTTAAGAATCGGAATCAATTCTTGACATTTGGATCCCCAGCCCTAGTAATGGCCTACAAATGTCATTAAGTCATATTTTATTCACAACAGAACATTAAACCTTGGAAATGTGCTCTTAAAGAAAGAAAGCAGGTGATTCTGAATGTGACGGCAGCGACACGTCTCAGAAACGTTGGGACAGGCCGGTGTTTCCCATGGAGCAGCAACCGCTGCTCTGACAACCATCTACATCTGGGGACTAGGGAGAGGAATGTTGTCCCATTATTTTCTCATTTAGGAACCTTGCTGCTTAGCAGTCTTGGGTCCTGCTTTTGCATTTTACATTTGATTGATAAAACACCAAAGGTTTTGAACCGGTGGAAAGATCTGAACTGCGGGAAGTAAAATGATCCAGCATGCGATTGAACCTCTTCCTGCTGAAAGATGAGCGGTCTTTCCTAAAAAAAGCTGTTGTGTGGATGGACAAATGTGTTGCTTTAACAGTATGTTACTGATGTTTTCTGTGTCAGTGGGGAAGCAGCCTCTTCCACGTGCACTACTGCCACCCGTAGCAGCAGATGTGCAGGCTCTTCAACTGAGCTCTGATAAAAACAAAAGAAAAAAGTCTACCACAATTCTGCCCCTAATGAGCACCGACTCAGACGAGACACTGACTGCGTTTATATGCATCAATAACCCTTTTAAACCTGAATATTAGCAATAACCCGGTTTTGCACGGCCATGTAAACACCAATAACCTCTTTGAATAACTGGAATTTACTCATATTCCGGTTTTTAAAAACCCCAATATGAGCCCTGGGTTACTCCTTTTAAAACCCGAATATTTGGTCATGTAAACGCTGTTGAGGAATTTATCAAACCAGTTCAGAAGTCCGCTTTGTGGTTAGAGATTTTATTCAGCCGGCGTTCAGCAGACCGACACAGACACAGTGTCTCGGTCGGTGAGCTGACATCGAGTGGTTTTGAAATAAGCTTCTTATACAAGAACAAACAACAGAATGTAGGAATACACGAATCAGGCGAGAGACAAAAAGTAATTTACAGTCGGATGTGAATCGGGCCAAATGTCATTATCAGACATTTGGCATGACTGTCACAGACCTCTAAATCACCCCATAGGGTGCTCTCTTGATTAAAGTCTGTTTGAACCAACTTCCAGGTGTCGGGATCTGCCCGGGGGGTAGGAAGTTGGGTAGGAAGTTTGGAGCTACCTCAAAAGGTCTTGAGTCCAGTTCAAAGCCCTGCAGGAGGTAGGACTGGGGCAACCTGCCCCTGCAGGGGGGCCAAGCTGTCACAATTCTTTATCAATGCCAAACGGGATTTCCCCATCAAAAGGAACAGGAATTTGTTTTCTGCACATGTTCTTTTCACAAGGAATCTTGGTCTTTTGAGTCCAGGAAGTTCTTATAAACACGGAGAAACCAAGACCAGGAGGAGACTAATCACTTCATAAATGTAATGAAGGATATGAACATTTTGTCATTTGTAGATGGTACAAAGTACCGGGATAGCCAGATTTAAAAGAAGGTGAGCGAAAACACATGACGGGAATTGCGTCATGACGTTCTCCATGCGTCGCATGTTTGATCCAGATATCCCAAATGATTCCAATTTCCATGTATTCAGGGGTAACCCTGTTTGTTCATGCATAGAAACAGATTATTCCCAATGTTTCAGTAACCAGAATATTAGCAATAACCCGAATTTTGATTGCATGTAAACGTAGTCATTGACATTCCTGGATCACATTTCTACAGAAGAGTATTAGGGCCAGGCAGGAGAAAAATAAAAGTTTTTTTTTTTTTATTATGTACTTCGAGAAAAAAGTCGAAATGTCGAGAAAAAAGTTGAAATGGCGAGATTAATATCGAAGTACAATTCAGAGAAAAAAGTCGAAATGTTGAGAAAAAAGTCAAAATTTCGTGAATAAAGTTGAAATGTTGAGAAAAAAGGCAACATTTTGAGAATAAAGTCAACTTTCTGAGACTATAACAAACAGCGCATGTGACTGTCTTTACAAAATGCCTTGTAGGCCTATAGATAAACTGGTGAAACTGTACTTCAGAATCGGCTGCTGCTGCATAGCTGTCAGTCGCTCTCCTAACTGGATTTGATGGAGGAGGAGACATTTTGACTTTATCACAAAATTGTATTTCAACTTTATTCTCGAAATTTCGACTTTATTCACGAAATTTGAACTTTTTTCTCGACATTTTGACTTTTTTCTCGAAGTGCATAATGAAAAAAAAATCTTCCTCCTCTAAAATATTACTTTTATTTTTCTCCTGCCTGGCCCTAATGCTCTTCCATATGAAACTGACTCTGCTTCCAATTAAAATAATTAATTGAAAGATGTTTTTTTTTAACCAATTATCTTTCCAGGTTTTTGTTGTCCCAACTTTTTTGTGTTTCTGCCAACAAAGTCAAAATGAGCTAATAGTTTTCATGCAATAGTCAAATGTTCTCACTTGCAACATTTGATGATTTCTATGTTCTATTGTGAATAAAATCCGGGTTCATGACTCTTTCATGGGGCTGTTTACAGAGAATCCCAGCTCCTGGGGAGTCGGGGTTCCACTCCCTGAACAAAGGTCAGCAGCCAGAGCTGGTGTCACCGGTGAAAAAGAAGCATCAATGAAGCCTCAGTGCCAAACATATTTGACTGGCTGGATATAAACAGTAGCAGCAGCATGCGGTTTCACATTCACACCAAACCAGACATGACATAATGCAGCAGACCTTTTTAAAAACACCACCTCCCCGTGGTCTTGGTGTGGTCAGTCGCTTTCAAATAGGAGGCTCAACATGCAAAAGATTTGGACTATGGCGGGGCAGCGCGTGCACACACACACACACACGTACACACACACCCACGTACACACACACAGCGCGGCAGGCTGAGGAAGCAGATTACTCTATTTGAGCGCGGTGCCAGAGGCGGAAACGGACAGGTGTAATTATAGACGGCGAGCACCGTCCTGTGACTACACACAGAATACCGGCGGCTTCTCCTCACCGCTCCTCTACGGAGGAGTGTCAGGGCCATGGAGAGAAAATATGTGAGGGGAAGATGTTTTTTTTTATTGTGCACTTTGAGAAAAAAGTCGAAATGTCGAGAAAAAAGTTGAAATGTTGAGATTAATGTTGAAATACAATTTCGAGAAAAAATAATTAAAAAAAAAAAAAAAAAAAAAGAAGTTCCTCTTATCATATCATCTCATCTCAGTCGTATGTCGAGATTAATGTTGAAATACAATTTCAAGAATAAAGTCGAAATTTTGCCTTTTTCTCAACATTTTGAATTTTTTCTCAAAGTGATTCATAAAACACGGGATATTGTTACGGAGTGGTTTGTTGAGGACCCAAACACCCAAAAGTCGAAATGTCGAGAAAAAAGTCGAAATGTCGAGATTAATGTTGAAATACAATTTTGTGAATAAAGTGGAAATGTCTCCTCTCCATCAAATCCAGTTAGCAGAGCGACTGACAGCTCTGCAGCAGCAGCCGTAACTAACTACTGTACACTGCAAAAACTCAAAATCTTAACAAGAACATTTGTCTTATTTCTAGTTAAAATGTCTCATTTTTAGTAAAAAAAAAAAATCTCATTACACCTAAAACAAGATTCATCACTGGAAAAAAACAACAATTTTCACCTGTTTCAAGTAGATTTTCACTTAAAATAAGTAGAAAAATCTGCCAGTGGAACAAGATTTTTTTTGCTTGTAATAAGAAGATAAATCTTGTTCCACTGGCAGATTTTTCTACTTATTTCAAGTGAAAATTTACTTGAAACAGTTGACAATTGTCAAATAAGTTATTTTTCTGGTAATGACTCTTGTTTTAAGTGTAATAAGAATTTTTAACTAGAAATAAGACAAATATTCCTGGTAAGATTTTGTTTTTTTCAGTGTTACTAACATCCTTGGAGTGGAACGTTAAGGGGACGTTTCTGAAGTTATGCAACTGCATATGTGTGATATGTGTTTCAAATCAATATTGTAAAGCCAATTCTTGTATTCTGAACCTTGTGGTTCAACTTGATTCACAAAATTTGGACTTTCTTCTCAACAATTCGACTTTTTTCTCGAAGTGCATAATGAAAAACAAATCTTCCTCCTCTTAAATATCTTTATTTTTCTCCTCCCTGGCCCTAACACACTTCCGTAGCTCCTCTGCCACAGTCCTTTCCCTGGAGTATTTGAATCAGCATCAGAACGCAATACCTGTCACGTTTCCTGTCTCTGGTTAATCCTTAAAAAAAACAGTAACAGTCTCTTTAAGCGAGGAACCCGCCGCCTGACGGGCCAACATTTCTGCTGCAGCAGTCACCAGCCTCTGTGGTCTGACTCATGTCCATTCATGAGAGCATACGTGTGCGTGACGGTGGAACAGCTCAGACTGATTCAGAAACGCTAGAGACCTCGGTCACACGCAGGGTCCTGACATTATATCAACACTAAGCCACCCAAACTTGACATTTCTAGTCCTTTGCTGAAAGAAATGAGCAAAAGAGTGTACAGTATGTGTGTGTGACTTAAAGGTTTTCCAATTCTAAATCGATTCTCATATTGGTTCCTAAAAATCGATTTGTATGTCTAAAGATTGATTGGTTTTCATCATTACATTACAACTTTTGGTATTTTTTTGTTTATGCCCAAAAAAGAAT